>NC_056575.1:207500-310000 GCF_018340385.1 Cyprinus carpio
CCGCCACGCGAGGATCACCAGATAACTGTTCACTGAAAGGTTCTTTAAGAAACCAGAAATGATTCTATTGCAGAAACCCACTTATTTCAAAGAGTGTATTTAGTCGTTTAAAAACAGCTCAGTATGATTTAACAAATTCACCTTTAACATCACAAGAAAGAGTTAAATCACACTTTGGAGAAGTGAACAGAACATGCGTATCATACCTTAGGTGAGCTGATCTTCATGAATGTAGTGTGTGTGTGTGTGTGTGTGTGTGTGTGTGTTTGCTCAGGTCCAGTGAGGATGAGGACGTTGTGCTCTAGACGGGTTCTGCAGCAGTGGTTCTTTGCTCTGTTCTTACTGTGTTCTCCTGTTCCGCACCACGGCAGGCCCATCGATGCCCTCAGCAGCCGAATGTAAGTGTCTGTGCTGATTTTTGTGGCATAAACACCAAAATGTCTTGCATAAATGTTCCTGTTGCTCTTAGAGTTACTGATTTGAACCAACCTCTAACTCTGAGTATTGAACTTGAGCTGCAGCGTTTGTGCAATAGACGTGTCTTTTTGAAGAGAAGTCAAGTCACTTTTATTTATATGTTTGAATGGAGCTTCATGTTAGTAAACAGGAGAATAATAGTGTTAATGTTGCAAAATTAATCAATTATGAAACAAATTCAAATTCTAAGACAATAGTGTCATTATTCCGCTCAGTTTAGTTCAATGTTGATTCAGTTGAGTTCAATAACAGTGTCAATGCTATCAAATTAATCAATTATTAATTCAATTCTGCTTTAAAGCTGCTCTACAGAAGACAATAGTGTCGTTATTCAACTCAATTCAGTTCAGTGTTTATTCATTCTGGTTCAAAAACTCTGTCAATGTTGCGTAATTCATCAATTACTAAACAAATTCGATTTCAAAAGACAATAGTATCGTTATTCAACTCAGAATTTCAATTCAGTTCAAAAACAGTGTCAATGTAAAATTCATCAATTATGAAACATTCAGTTTCAGAAGACAATAGTGTCTCAATTTAGTTTAATATTTATTACATTCGGATCAATGACGTCACTGACATCAAAGTGTCATTATTAAGCGCAGTTTATTTCAACACTAATTCAATTCAGCTCAATAACAGTATCAATGTTGCGAAATTCATCAACTGTGGTTATTCAGCTCAATTCAGTCCAATCTTGATTCAGTTCAGTTAAAAAACAGTGTCAGTATTGAAAAATTCATCAATTATGAAGTAAATTCAATTTCAGAAAACAGTTGTGTAATTATTTATTTCAATTTAGTTCAGAGTTGATTCGGTTTGGTTCAAAAACACTGTCAATGTCGCAAAATTCATCAATTATGAAACAGATTCAATTTCAAAAGACAATAGTATTGTTATTCAACTCAGAATTTCAATTCAGTTCAAAAACAGTGTCAATGTAAAATCCATCAATTATGAAACATTCAGTTTCAGAAGACAATAGTGTCTCAATTTAGTTAAATTTGGATCTATGACGTAATTGGCATCATTACTAAGCACAGTTTATTTCAACACGAATTCAATTCAGCTCAATACCAGTGTCAATGCTGTGAAATTCATCAACTGTGAAACAAATTCTATTCTGCTATAAAGCAGCTCTACGAAAGACAATAGTGTCATTTTTCAGCTCAATTCAGTCCAGTCTTGATTCAGTTCAGTTGTCAGTGTCAGTGTTGAAAAATTCATCAATAGTATTCTCATTCAGTTCAGTTTAGTTCAATTCAGTTCAGTTCAATGACAGTGTTCCAGTGCCATTGTTGTAAAATTCACCAATTATGAAACAAATTCAATAATATCATTATTCAATTCAATTTATTGAATCAATTCACTTCAATATTAAATAGTGACAATAATGTCATTATCAAGCTCCAGGTGTGCTAGTACTTTACTAAGTGATCACACTCTCAAATTTTCGCATGGCTGATAATAAAATGGGTAAAAATGTAACTGAATTAGTTATCCAAGTTTATCTAGAGATCAGATTATCACAGGATGGACTCATGCCAAACAAGAAACAACTACTTGTTGCATTGCACGCGTGCATGTTCTGAAGTGAATGTATAAATCTAGTGATTGTTGTTGTGTGTGTGGCGTTTGGCTGTGATGTGATGCGCTGGAAAATGCTCCGGTCTGTCGATCGTGCTGGGAGGTGTTTTGATAGTCTGCGCCCCCCTGTGTGTTTGCTCAGGGGTTGAGGGCGAGCGGGACGCGGGGCTCTAGGGAAGACGCTCGGTGGGCCACCTGCTGCATGCACAGAGATGCTTTTGTGACAGACGTCTGCAGACGCAGTCCTGATAGCGAGGCACGAGAGAGAGGCGTATAGCGAGAGAGAGACTGCTGATGCAAAGTTCGGCCACAGCCCAAGTCAAACGGGCCTCTCCCGCTGGAGTATATTATACCGAGCCGAGCAAACACGCTTTTATGTCCTGTGAACCCCTCAGCAGGGCCCAGAATGCAAAACATGCTTCCAGTGAGCTTTGGAAAGCCACGCTCCCCCGCTGTCTGCGATCCGCCTGCGCCTGCCAGGACCTCCCTAACTTCATATCAGCTTTTAATGATGTGAGCTTGTGGGTTTGTGAGACATTGTTCGCCCGTCATCTGCTGGTTGTTGTGCAGCTTGTGCCACACACACACACACACACACACTCTGCTTTTGATCCTCTAATAATGCAATGACTTTGACATTTTGTGCATGTTTGGGTGGGTTTACTTTAGAAACATTAGCTATATAAACAAAAAGCAAAAATACAGCAAATAATGTTTTAATAATGCAATGCAATTGCAATGTCCCTGATTCATATATGTGGATAAAAGCATCAGCTAAATTAATAAATGCAAATGCAAATATGAATACAAAAAACTTTTATTTAGAGTTAAATTAGTTGCTTTACATAAATGCAATTAACCCCTTTGATCCTCCAGGGTGATTTGAGATGCCAATGCAATGCCTGTGACGTTTTGTGGGCTTACATTTGAAACTTTGCTATATGCACATAAAAATATTCAAAAAGAAAGTTTTAATAGTGCACTGCAATTGCAATGTTTGCAAGCCACTTTGGATAAAGCATCTGCTAAATGAATATAATTTCAAAAGGCTATTGTTTGCCTTTATTTAGTTACTTAGGTAAATGTGTTTTTATAATAGTATGTAGTTGTTTTTAAAGGTCTGGAAGACAGCGGCCACACATCAGTTAATAGATGATGAATTAGTTACTAAAACTATTATTTACTTGATTTGACCATTGCTGCATAACATGAGGTGAAGTGTATGGTACTGTAATTCATAAAAAAATACAGGTTTAAAAACACATGAAGATTTCTCATCAGTAAGCAAGTAAATGTCAATGAGTTATTGAGTGTAACAGGGTTAGGCCTTAAGTTCGGTGCGGTTTGATGATGTTTTGGCCTGTCGCTCTGATTAAACCTCTCTTAGGATGAGCTGCGCTTTGTTCGAAGGGCAAAGTATCGCATAAATCCAGCCGGTGGCCAAACAACACAAGTTCCTCTTTCAGCAGCACTCTCTTTAGCGCTTTGATCGCAGTGATCTCACGGCACATCAGAAAGGGCGTTCACCCTTTATAACTAGCTGATGCTGACAAGTCCAGGACAATGCCTCCTACCGGAGTTTGACTTGAACCCGAGCCAGCTGCGCCCGCGAAGATGAAACACACGGAGCCGGAGATCTTTCAGACCGCATGCATCGCAGATGAGGGTGAAAGCAGGTCTCTCGCTCTCTCTCTCTCGGCTTGTTTTTTTAATTAAAGCAGCACAAAGCAGCAATTATCTGAAGGTATGCTAAAAAGGCACAGCTGGAAGGATGCCACGCTCTCCCGCTCTCTCTAATGCTCCTCGTCTAGTGTTTAGAGTCAACTTTAAAGAGTGCAAGGAAAAACAAAAGAGCTTTTACATTTAAGAAACCTGTTTGAATCAGTTTCTACATTCTTACATAATTCTTACATGACATGCTCCACAGTCAACCTTTATTGAGCGTAACAGATGGATAGATGGATGGATAGATAGTAGACAGATGGATGATAGATATGGTGTGAGCGTCTGTCCCAAGCTGAATTTTTCTTCATTGTCTGGAGACGCTCAGAAACTGGCGTTTGGGTTTTTATGGGAAAGGTTTGCTCTCTCAGGACGTTCCTCGCTCGTAAATCTGTCCCAGTACATTCAGAAAATAATAAGAGGTGACAGAGGAGAGGAGAACACAAGCTGCCAGGAGGCACAGTGTTATTTAGGAGCCACCGGAGAGAAATAAAGCTACTTTCCAAAGAAAGGAAAACTCATCGTTCCACAGCCTGGCAATGAATGATCTCACGGATCGGTTTAACCAGCCTGGAAACAAAGGGCCGTTTGTGTGCGGCGGGTTCAGATGCTCCAGAAGATGAAGAACGGAGCATTATTTACCTGTTCACACAGACACACAATCACCTGAGCTTCAGTCTGGAGATTTCTGCCTGGAGACGCATGGAAATGCACTTCGGTTGATTCTGATTCGTGCTCCTAGGCTGCAACTAACAACTATACTGATAATCATTTAATATGTCTTTTAATAGTTAATGATGAGGTAAAAACCTATAATTTTTTATTTATTTTTAGCACCTGTAAGTTATTTTCTGTGATTGTAGACTCATTAGACATTATAGGTAAATAACCAGAAGAAAAACAGTGTAGTAAACAGTATATTTCATGTATTTAAAGTAAAATATCAAGTAAAATAAAAATAACAAATACCAGTTTGCAATACAATATAAAGCAGCACAATATAGGCTACTTAAAAAATGGAAGCATATATATATATATATATATTATATATATATATATATATATATATATATATATATATATATATATATAAAATTATATTTATATATAAAATTTGAATAGTATTATTACATTATTATAAATGCATAATTTAAATTAAAATAATTTATGTTCATTTATATGTATATTTTGTTAAGATTAAAATAATGTGGATAAATATAAATGCAATGTGAAGAGATAAGGTTTTCTTGCAAAAATAGGTTTTTAATAATAGTTGTTGTTTTTTTTGTGCGCAGACCAAAGAAAATAATAATACAAATTTTAATTGACATTTTATTACTTTTTTCATTGTGAGTGCTTTCATTAGTTGTTTTAGCCCTAATCATCAATCTAGAGTGGAAATCTTCAGTGAAACCCACAGATGACCTGCTGTTTGCGGAGTTGATGTCCTGATCTGACCAGGGTTTGCCGCCCCCTTGTGTTCACGCCGCTGTGTGCATTTGAACCCGAGCGACTGCTGGATATTTTCAAACAGCACTGAATTATGCTTTACTTTGGCTGTGAGATATGTGTAATTGTTTCAAGACATTTGGATGGAGCCGAGCATCCAAAAGTGCACACGGTAGCAGAGAGCCGTATGGCTGACGGGACGGACCTCCAAATGATTTAAGCCCAGACACAATGGCACCATTAATTAGAGTTATTGCACTGAGTGCTTAAGCTCCGTTTCATCAGCTCAACCTGTGATTATTGGCTGTTGCCGCTTTCGGATTGTGACAGATTTGATGTACTATGTTTAAAAATGGAGGCGCGTCAGAAAGGGTCCAGTGCGCTGGCTGACAGAGCTTCACATCAGCACTCCTGCTGGTTTGTTTGGGTTTGATGCAGGATCTGGAAGCAGAGGCGGGTGAATATGGCACCAGCGAGGTGTTGGATGAGGGCCAGACCTTCACAAACCCCCTGGATTTAACTAAAAACACACTGAACGGGGCGACAGTATACAAGATGCTCACTGATCACAGACTGGATTTAGGTGTGTGTGTGTGTGTGTGTGTGTGTGTGTGTGTGTGTGTGTGCAGCAAACAGAATGAATCATAAGAGACGCAGATAGCACACATTCTGAGGCAACTGTGATTTACACACATTCATACCAACCACAGTTAGTGACGCAGAGGTCACGGGTTCGAACGCACCGAACACATGAGTGGTACATTGAGTTCACTGCAAGCTTGATGACATAAAATCATTTTATTATTGTGATCCTGATCAGCTTCCAGTAAAAAAAAAAAAAAGAGCTAAAAATCTTTAAAACGATAAATTTACTTCAGAAACAAAATTTTATAAGCTATTAAGAATTGATTCAGGAGAATATATCTTGCATATAAATGTATTTTTCTCCTTTACTGTCCAATTATTATTTTTAATTGTTAGGCATTAAATCTTATGCCTAAAAGAATAATGAAACACACTTTTGCCATTTTTAATTAGAAAAACATTTGCAATATGTAAACTTACATGCATATATGTGTGTGCGTATTTTTGTATTATTTTATTTTTATTATTATGTTTCTTACTTTATTTGTCTATATATTATTCTATTATTTATTTACTTTTTTAAGTCAAATGAAAATTAATTTATATTTTATTTTTTATAATATCTTATATTTTTATATTTTATATAATATTATATATTTATTTTGTTATTTTATATTATTATGAATGTGTGCATAAAAATATATTTTTTATTATTATATTTTATTATATTTATTATTTTATTTTTTGTATATTCTTTATTTTATATATTTATATATATATATATATATATAATATATATATATATATATTATATATATATATATATATAATAAAGATAGTATACAAAAAATTAAATAATAAATATAATAAAATATAATAATAAAAAATATATTTTTAGTATTTAGTATTAGTATTTTTTTTTTTTTTAAGTGAACTGGAATTTAATGTTGTTATTGTATATTCTATATTATTGTTTGCTTGTGTGTTAGTTTTGTTTGCTGCTGTTATTGCATTGATTGATTTTGGCTGGTTGTTTATTTTGTAATAGAATTAAAAGAAAATAATAAAAACACGGTTTGCAATCCATTTTACTTCTGTATTCTGACAAATATTTAGGATATTTATTTGGGAATAGATTGGGTTTTGAAAAAGTTGTTTTTATTGTATAGATTTATGTTTTCATTTGAATGAAGCAGTGTTTTTGAGTTGTCAAATGCATGAATATAAATGCGACTGATGCCAGTTCTGCATCTGATCACTCTTGTCTGTTTCAGGAGGCGTTCAGTGACTCACGCTCAGCTGATGCATGATAAGGGCCGGACGCTGCAGGACATGAAGAGGCGCTTGTGGCTGCAGACGCTGCTGCATGAAGTTCACACGGCCGAGATCCGGGACGTCCCGCAGACCAGAGGAGGCATGGCCAGCAGCGGAGGGGGCGGCGCCCTCACGGTTGCCATGCCGATGGGAGTGGGCATGTCCATAGGAACCGGAACCGTCCACCCCAAACCCGCCGGAGGCACCAAGAACCTGCCGATCAGCTTCCGTCTGGAGGACGAGGAAGGAACCAACCTCCCGCAGGAAACCAACAAGTCCCAGACATACAAGGAGAGCACGCTGAAGGCCATCGGGAAGAGGAAGAAGAAAGGCCGCGTGGGGAAGAGGAGGGAGGGGGAGAAGAGGAAGAGGAGGGCTCGATCGCTGCAGGAGCAGCACTAAAACACTGTCAGTCTTTGACAACGGTAAATCCTTTCAAACTACTCATCACTACAAATACTAACAAAACTGCATTTTTGTTTAAATCATTCATCTTGAGATAATACGCTTCCAATTTTAAATAAATGCTATTATAATATTATTATTATATTAAAGCATATAGATTTACATGAAATGCATTTGATTAAACTAAATATTAAAAATAAACAGCAGTATTTAACCAAGTATTTAACGTACTAAAACTTCTGTGTGTGTGTGTGTGTATTCATTGCGGGATTATATAAACTAAAACTTCAAAATAAATAAGTAAAATATATAAATAATATAAAATATAACTGTTTTTAAAAAGTAATATTAAAAGACAACAAAATTACTAAAAATGTCAAATTAAAGTGAAAACAGAAAATATACAAAAACTCTCAATCAAAATATTAACAGATCCTATAAAAGTATATCAAATAAATAAAAAATAATCAAGTAAAATAACAACAACAACAACAAAACTGTTACTTGAAATAAAATAAGCACGAACTGAAATAAAATCAAATAACATTTCTAATTTAGTATAATTTGAAGTACTTAAAATAAGCTGCTATATATAATATAATATAATATAATATAATTATATAATAAGTAAAACTAAAATCGATTAATAAAAATATGTAGAGGTTTAAAAAAAAAAAAAAAAATGACAAAACCACACAATAAAATTACTGAAACGTTAACTAAAATGAAAACATAAAAAACTGAAAACATAAAAATAAAATGTAATATTATACAAATTTTCACAAATAATAATAGTTGTTAAAGTATGACTGATTACTTTGGATTTAGCTGAACAAATGCTGAAGTAAACTACTGCTGCTGATTTTAAATCAGTCTCGTTTTCTCTTCTCTCTTTCAGATCCGTGAGGACATTTGTAACGGACACCTAAACGTTCATGTAAAAGTGAGAGGAAAATATTTATTGTCTGTAAATATTACAATGCGCCCGAACAGTGACAAAGACAAATAACAATACTGCTAAAGTATTACTACAGCTCCACGGAGCCACACATTTGGATCCTTGTGAATACTTTGCTTTGTGTCTTTTTTAGTTTTCCTTTTCATCCTTTTTTATTTTAATTTTGTTTTTTAGGAGTATGCCTCTATTACGGTTTCAGAATTCCTGTAATTTATTTTGTCTGAATGGTGTATTTATTTTGTAAATGTATCAAGGTGCTGCTGACCTTCTATATTTTTGTACTATAATGCACTTTAGATATATAAGTATAGAAATATATACAAGTCATTTTGTTAATGGACGTATTTTGTGGTTGAGTTGAATGAAGAAGACTATAGTGTGTAGTGTGTTTGCCCACATTCTGATTCAATGTGTGTTCAACAGCTTTGCCATCCATGTTTCTGTGACTCTGTTCCAAAACCTAGTGAGCTGCCTAACTAGACAGCATCTGAAGGGAGCATAGATTCATTCACAATTCATCATTTTGGCCAAATACGAAAACGTGTCCTTCACAGATAATGCAATCACAGAATGCATTGGGAAAAGCTCACTGAAACATTCAAAAACATATTTAAGGCCTAAATTCAAGATAAAATTTTGGATTACACAGTTACACAGGTACTCGTGAACTTAATGTGATGCATATTTGTCAATCATACATAAATGAAACAGGTCAAAAAAAAATCACGACATAATTTATTATTAACTAATTGCATTTATTTGTTACTGTTACAGACCTGTTTCATATATGTGTCAAATTAAATAGTTTAATATTTTATTAAACCTGTATAATCTTAAATGGTTGGACTTTTTTATTTTATTTATTTTTTATTTTGTTTATTTATTTTCTTTTTTGGATTGAAGATGACGGAAATTAAATACATTGCTTGGCCATGGGATAAAATATGGTAATTGTGACATTTTAATATCATGATTTTAGTCTCACAAAGTTTATATCTTGCAATTTTGACTTTGTATCTCGCAATTCTCTCACAACTCTGAGAAGAAGAAGAAGAAATCTGAATATTGAGTTTATATCTTGCAATTCTTACTATTTTTTTTTCCAGAGAATTGCAACAAAGAAAAAAAAAATCAGAATTGTGAAATAAAAAGTCAATTACCTTTTTAATTTTTTATTCCATGGTGGAAACAATACTAAACAGAATTGAGTGATGTAAACTCAGAAAAAATAATATAAAAAATCTGAATCAGAGATTTCTGTGTTTATGTCTCGCAGTTCTGTCTTTTTTTCCTCAGAATTACATGAGTTTACATCTCACAGTGCAAATTGTTTTTATTTTTTTTATCCCGTGGCAGAAACAAGCTTCAACAGAATTAAAAGAAATATCTATTTAAATATAACTCATGCAATAAGTAACCAATATTCGTACAAGTTCCATATGTTGATGCTATTCAGCATGTCAAACTCAACTCCACCATTTCAGTCAGGACGCCGCTCACTAGGTTTTGGCGCCGAGCTTTTGTATTTGTGTTTATTTTGGGTTTCTCTGCTGCTGACCTGAACGAGCCCCACATCATCATCATCCTCATATCAGCCTCCAGCGCCTCCCTTCAAAACCACAGAAGCATCTGTACACGAACAGCACACGTTGTAGAAGAACTCTTGTTGTTTTGCACTGAGAGAGAGAAAAAACCCTGAATGAATTAAACATCCGACCCCTTCATTCAGGGGGATATTTGATTGGGTGTGTGTGTGTGTGTGTGTGTGTGTGAGCGAACAATGAAAGCTCCAGCCGGGCGTCTGGCTCTTTTTCACCCACTTGCGTCTGATGTTGCTCCTGTACAGACAGGAAAACCATTCCACAGGGAAGCAGACTCAAAAATGTGTGGAAAAAGCTTCTGGAAATCAGGCCGTAATGAATGGACGGCGTTTGAACTGCGGTCCATCCGCTCGCCCATTGAGTTTCAGAGTTGTGTGGAAATACAAATCGCTGATCAAGGCCAAAAGCACTTTGTGTGAGCACGCGAATGCTTGGCGGTCAACTTAAATGCACTTAAGGTGTGTTCTTGAGCTGCTGTCAGCAGCAAATCTCAGTCCTCAAGGGGGCGATAGAGTTTCCTGCAAATGTTTGCACCCTTAAACCAGATGTGTTATTTTTCAGGTAGCTCCATGTCAACAGTTTCACTTTAACTAACTCGCTCAGCAAGATTCTCCTCAGACGGTTGCTCTTCCGGGACAGTTGATCTGAAAGAAAACTGACCGTAGAAGTCACTTTATGTGCTATTCTATTCCTCTATGTGTACTAGAATTCAGTGCATAATTAAGTCGTGCTGTAAACTTAGACTATGCTTAAGGCCTATGCTAAGTAATTCACAATAAAAATAATTTCACCAAAAGGAATTGCAAAATTCCAAAAAATATTTTTTTAAATGATATAAAATAAATTTATATTTTTATTTATTTTTTATACTTATTTGGAAGCCCATAAAAGCCATGCATTTGTCTCTGGCATTATATGCATTAGAAATATATTGTATTAATTCATTCATTGTTAAACATACAGAAGCCCATAAAAGCCATGCATTTGGCTTTTCTCAAGTTGCATGCGTTAGAAATATATAAAATTTAATTTATTTGTAATATAATATTTAATTTATTTATAATGGAAGCCTTGCATTTGTCTCAAGCTATTCTCTAGTTACATGCATTAAAAATATTTTATACGTCGGATTTATTTCCAAACACACGAAAGCCCCAAAA
Source organism: Cyprinus carpio (assembly GCF_018340385.1). Taxonomy (NCBI): domain Eukaryota; kingdom Metazoa; phylum Chordata; class Actinopteri; order Cypriniformes; family Cyprinidae; genus Cyprinus; species Cyprinus carpio. The sequence goes on from NC_056575.1 coordinate 218,759, forward strand.
AGTCATGCATTTGTCCCTGGCTTTTCCTGAGTTTTTATGCATTGGTTTGCAAGGAGAAAAACCAGAGGACCATTGCCCAGGTCCCTCTTTCTCCAAGACACCAAAACCCAGAGCATCAACATTCAACTTTTCCATGGCAGTGGGGGGTCTTTGGCACTCGGCATGCTGGGAATTAATTCAATTTCTCTGACATTTATTTGTTTGCCTTTGATGAAAGTCATACAAGCAGCTTACAGCAGTTAATGAAGGCTGAGATCAGCCGTACGGATGGAGCTTCGGCGCTGCTGGCATTCACTCGCTTTTCCCACTTTCCAGCAGCTCTCATCTCATACAACTTTTACAGGCTACAAGAACTATTTGCTCATTTTGGGATAATTTCAGGATAACACACCAGCAGATTGTCCCCCTCGGAGGCTCCGTACACACTCCAGTACACGCGTGGATCAGGATCGAGTCAGAAAAGTGACCCCCCTAAGATCTGATGAGTTTAAAGCCATGTAAGAGCGCTGGGAACGCCGTATGGTCAGACCACACACACACTCAATGACATTTATAATAAATCACACATCTGCTCCAAAACAAATCAGTCTGACGATTAGAGCTCATAATAGCCCAGATTATTAACTGTTGCATCAGTAAAATAAAAATAAAGAGCAAATTGAGACCTTTGCGAAAGTCTCCTACTTCTCGGATACTTCTCCTGAGGAAAAGACCCCACTAATCCCACATTTCTCCTCTAGAGATCCCAACAATGTCTCATGTTGTATTAGTAAAACTACTAAAACGATAATAGATTACCATTCAAGAACTGCCATAGTTCACCAAGATAACCAAAGCTTGCGATCAAAAGGCAGAGATCTCATTATAAACTCAAACATTTCTCATCAAGTTGACCAAACGACCATGTCATTTTAAAGCTCTGTATAATCTTTCTTCAATCTGGTTTTGTATTTAACAAAATGGGTTTAGTTGCAGCTCCTCACATTCGACTCGAACACGTTTACATCAATCATATCAGCACCAGAAAATCAGCTCTGGACTCTTACCGTCTGTTGTTGACTATAATCTAGTTTAGATCTATTGTTATTCTTAATTTTAGGAACATCGGATTCAGACTGGAAGTCTCGTTTCCTCTAGGATGGATCTGTTTTAGATGTCTGGTGTTTTGTTACCACGCGACATATAAGGTTTTCTCAAAGATTTCCGCTGAAACACTCGTAGGTGTGACGACACCTGCCAAAGTCGAGTAGTTTTGACTGCGTTTCGGCGCCTTTCGGTACACCGCAAGCCAAAACAAAAAAGCAGTTCGGCTGGAAAATCATAAAGCGTCCTCAAAATCCATCGGTCATGTCTGACTTCTGAGCGTTTTCCAGTACACAGATCCTGCGAATGACTAAACCTACTAGAACTCAAGGAGCTGAGCTGATTTCAAAGGCCGTGGCTGTATTTCAGACTAATGATGATCAGCTGTTGTGACACACAGCATTATTTCAGAGCTGGCAGGACTTCTGTGAAGGAAAGCAGGATAAATAATCAGCAGGGAATGAAAACCCACCTGTAAAACACTATCAGCTCGTGGGAACAAGACGGAGAGAGAATGGAGCGTCGTGGTGGAAAGTCTGAGCTTTTCTTTGATGTTAAAACACACTTAAAATCTGAACTTGAAGTGTAACAGGAACGGACGTGCTTTTCTCCAGTCTTCCATGTGTTTTATGTAATTGACCTAATTGCCGCGCAAACCAACGGCTGATTTTCAAATTCAGCAGAGTAATTTTAACGGTCGCGCTGGCTGCGGTTTGTTGGCGGGAAGAAGAAACCCACGACTCCAGTCAGTACCGACGTTCTCGCGCTGTCCGAGCGAACTGGATCGGACAAACACCTCAAACAGCAGGGAAATCAATCGTCCCTCAAGCGTGGGAAACATCTGTACAGTTTAGATGGGCGTCTGCTGCCGAGCCATGAAAATTACCCGGGATTATTGGTTCAGAGGATTTCCCGCCTCTGCACCTGCGCGCCACGATCCTGTGAGGCGGGAAGCGAAGCCCTCGACAGAAATGAAGGAGTGTGAGCCGATTGCTTTTCAACACGGTTCAATGGATTGCGATGAGAAAGATTTCAGTTTAAATAAACACGAACGGGTTTATCCCGACATAGAAGGTAAAAAAACGAGCTTTGGCTCGCAGGACCGTGTTTTAAAGCCCGGCTTCGAATCTTTTACAAACAAATAGAGAAGAGTGTGATTTTCAGAGCCGTTTAAAGCAGTTCAAACAGAAGCGGGAACGAGCGAGCTGCACCCCTCAACCGTCTGATTGTTGCTTTAATTGAATAATATTAGGGAAAAAAAAAAAAAAAATATATATATATATAATATATATATATATATATATATATTATATATTTCCCTAATGTTATTCAATTAAAGCAACAATCAGACAAAACTTTACATTTTATATATATATATATATATATATATATATGTATATATATATATATATATATATATATATATACAGAAGCGGGAACGAGCGATATATATATATATTTTCCCTAATATTATTCAATTAAAGCAACAATCAGACGTTTGAGGGGTGCAGCTCGCTCGTTTCCACTTCTGTATGTATGTATATATATATATATATATATGTATGTATATATATATATATATATATATATATATATATATAACTTCACATACATACATACAGTGTCACACACTGAAAAAACTGTAAATATATATATACATAAAAATATATATAATCTAAAGTTTTGTGTATGTAAAGTGCTACTGATGTGGAAGAATGCAGAGGCTGGATAAAGTGTAATAAAATAAACTGTATTTGGACGTTTTCTTCCACTAGTCTGAAACATAATTAGACCATGTTCTTTCATTAGTTGGTGAACAGAGACTTCTAGTGGACAGAAATAAACATAACAGTTTATTATCCAGCGTACAACTGAGATTTTCTGTTAAATACATATTTATTAGACTGTATGAATGTATTAGTGAATGTTTGTGTACTTTACAAAAACGTTTAACAGCTTTTGCCAACATACCGTAATTATTACAGTTACTGTTTCTACTGTAAATTCATGTTTTTTTAAATTAATTTATGTTTTTAATGTTATGAAATTAAAATTTATTCTCATTTAGTTTTCCTTTTTTTGTTTTATGTTTTATTTCATTAATGACACATTTTCTTAGGTTCTCGTCGTAGTCATATTTTCTTATTTCTTTGGTATGGTATACACTCGTAAATGTGTGTCATTTTTCCATACTCCGTTAGGGAAATAAATTTTTTATAAAACATTTCTTATTATACGAAACGTTTTCCTTTGGGGTTAGTCTGACATAAAAAAAAAATAAAAAATGATACGTTCTCAACATAGACTGTATAAAAATAGGTTCTCGATTATATACGTAAAGCGTGCGTGCGCGCGCGCGTGAGAAGTTCTTCCTGTTCGTGCCCCGCACATCCGCTCGGCCCGACACGCCGCTGCTGGATCTGTAACATGCGCACTGAGTCGCTTGAGCTGGGCGGATGATGATGGAGCGGTAAAGTTCACGGTAAGGTGCGGTAACCTTCACTTTATCCACACATTTACACGGTCGCGGTATATTTTATTAATTTATATGAAAGTTCCGCGCGGGTCTTTTGTCTGACAGCGCGCGCCGATACTGCCGTCATCTCATTCACAACAATCTTACCCGCCAAATTAAGCCAATAACTCGCTAAACTACCCACGTGTGTAAGCTAACACGACACACGCGTGTCTGTTTTGTATTTCGGTTGGGTTAGTCGTTATTTCGGCGTGTTTTTTCGGTCTGTCACGCCACGTTCGCTGAGATTCGGCATGCGCGTGACATGCTTGTCGGTTAGCCGCGCGAACGCGCAGCAATAAGTCGGTTATTTTGATAAATAAGAGATCTTAGTCGCGACTTAAACGAATATCTGAAGTAAGTATACTAGTTTGGTACGAGTGTAGTAGTGTTTTGTGTTGGTGGAGGTTAACATGGCGTTGATTAAGCCCACTATTGGGCCCGCGTTACATCAGAAAAAGTACTGTTACAGAGAAGCTGTCAGATGGTAACGCCACGATAATATTAGTATTACACATCAGCTGATACATGTCAAACAACCATGATATCACTGTGGTACTGCGTCCTAAAACATTATAATGCCGTACTGCTTGTGTTAGTGTACTCAAAGTGAAAGAGTGAGTCAGTCGTGCTGATTCAGCGCGCGCGCGTGTGTGTGTTTGGTCACTTATCAGTCACTCCTTGTTAAAGCTCTTTGTTTGAATTCATTCTAAATGATAATATCTAAAGGGGTCTTTAGACAGCTGAGGTTGGCTGCTCTGTGCTTGCTCAGAATTAAGTGTAAAGAGCAAAGCTGGAATAAATAACGCCTGCTCTGGCCCAGATTGTCCCCAGTATTAAAGTATTCAGTTGTAAATGCATTTACTGAGCAGCATGACATCTAAATGCCACTTCAGAAGCGCTTCTGCGCCACCTTTGCTGTGTAAATGTGGCATAAAGATGAAAAGAAACAGTGATGTTTCTCTCATTATACTCTAATATTAATTGTGTTACCATGTTATTACATCAATACAAAAAAACTTTGTAAAATTGACTCGTTTTTAAGTTTTTGCACTCAGATTTTAAGTAAAATTCACACATGGAATTAGTAAAAATCCTCTTAGCTAAGTTTAGTAAAATTAATAAACATTATTTTTGATCCACCCATGCAGTTCAAGTTAATGCAACAGAGATTATTAATGTAGCCTACTTAATAAACACACTATAACTGCATATTTAAGTGGACCGAACACAGTGAAATTAAGCCATTTTACTACAACAGTACAGTTTTTATTTGGCCTTTTTGACCAGAATCAGTATCTCAAACTGTTACCTTGTATTAACAATAGTTAACTTGCTCATTGCAAACTGATACTCTGAAATTCTCATTTACTTAGTCATTAAATTTCTTATATAGTTATTCAATTGTATTATGTTATCAATATTATATCAGCCATTGGTCATCCTGCTCTCTAGGTTATCAGTTTGTAAGTATATATACATTATTATCTTATTGTGTGTACTGTAAGAGAGTTAAGCCTGACTCATGTTTATGTGCCTGTCTCTCTCTCTCTCTCTCTCTCTCTCTCAGATGTGTGTGTCCTGTTTGGAGATTTGGGATAAACTGATTGAGGACAGCAGCTAACCCACGTATGGCCTGCGAGTCGGCGTTACCTGCCATCATGGACGAGCAGGCCCTCATGGGACTGAACCCCAACGCCGATGCCTGCTACAGGCAGAGGGTGAGCGCAAAACACTAGATCAGATCTTTGTGTAAATCATTCATTTCCTCTCAAATGATTTGGGACTGTATGGAATCTGTGTCTGTACAATTCACATGCACATCGTTTAAAGTCCATTGTGTGTTTCTTTACATATTTTGCATGACTAATACTTGGAGTGCATTAAGTAAATAAAACAATCTTTACTTGCGTTCTCTGTGTTTTCAGGCGCTGGCATATTTTGAGCAGTTGAAAGAGTCTCTGGATGGATGGGAGGTGTGTGCCGAAGCCCTGGCCAAAGGGGTTTACAGGTAAAATACACTTTAGCAGCGCATAAAACCGCTAAATCTAGTGTTTCTCTGTAAGATTATAGCAGGCCTTGCTGCTGCATATGTGCATACTGTATTGTTTCATGTAATAATATTGATTAATGCAATCCGTGTGTGTTTCTCTCACAGTGACGATCATGTAAAGTTCTTCTGCTTTCAAGTCTTGGAGCACCAGATTAAATTCAGGTATCACTGAATCTTTGCAAACTCTGAAAAATTTAAAAATGTGCAAGAACTGATAAAATGATTACCTTGAATGCAGCGCAAGTCGCTTTGTATAAAAGCATCTGCTGAATGCATTAGGGGTGTGCCGGTTTCAGAATTGGTGATGACGGTTATGATGTGAGTCAAATGTGACGGTTTATAACATAACCGTCAGGGGGGGGTATTAGTTTGAATAAGCGAGCAGACACTGATTAGCTACTTGCTCTACATTTATTTAAAATTAACAGCAAGACAACTAGCAGTGAATGTGCTTTCCATTAAATGAATCACACACAGTGAACAAAATCCTTAACAAAAAAAAAAAAAAACTTTGCAATGAACGTGCTTTGTTTTAAATAAAATCACACACAGTAAACAAAACCTTTTTAAAACAGTAGGCTACTTGTAACAAATACAGTTTTTCCACATATTCTGCACACAGGCTCATCAAGATTTTCTGGTTTTCCGTTGCCATCTGGTTTAAACCCGAAATGTGCCCATATAGGCGATGTAACTTTTTTTCGCAACGAGATCCATCGGTTTTACCTTTCTTCACGAAGTTTTAATTTGAGCCGGAACCTGTTCCGTCACCTCCGACGTTGGATCCGGAACATTTTTTATTGGATCCGGCACCTCAGTCCTATGTCACTATGGGAAATTAATCGCCTAAATTAAAAAAATGTAATTAATATTTGTGTAGTGTTAAATGTTGTTATCGATAGAGATACGCAGATGGGGTATTATTTCATCCGCAACCACATCACAAAACTCATCATCCGCGCCAACGTTTTTTGAGCAAATTTCAAAGGCCGCACCCGCCCGCGCCATCCGCTGATTGTTTTGCGGTCTATGGACGATGCAATGCTTTGCTGATGCGAGCCGAAAAAAAAAAGCCCTTGTCTGTTCTAGAAAGAATGCAGCAAAGATATTTAATGCTAATGTATGAGGCACAGGCCTACGCTGAGTTTCATTTACGATGAGATGCGCTCTAGTTCACAGTGCAGTGCAAGTGAACGCGGCGCGCTGGCGCTTCCATGTCACGGTTATCATTGTCTGCTATATTTGCTTTTTATTTATAAAAATACATGCAATTGGTTGATGAAACATTTATTAAAATTAAAATAAAATTTGTACAAAACGAAATGGTTTTTTAAGAAGGGTTTTCTACAAAGCAAAATTTAATGAAGTGGTAAATATCATGTCTGACGATTTACAAAACTTCATTAAGTGGTAAAAACCATGTCTCCCGATATATTGCGCATCTTATAATCCTATCTAAAAAATGAAAATAATTTTTGATAAAAAATGTTTGTAAAAAATATTTTAATGACACGGTTTTGGCGGTTATAGAGTTCTAATGATGGTGTTCAACTATAACCGCCGGTCTCACGGTTATATACACTGCTATGATTGGCTAACAGTTGTGTATGTTTGACAGCCTACATCCTTCATAGATGGATACTGCTGTGATTATAAATACTCGTCGATCTGTTATAACAGACAAAGTAATAGTGACCACGTAAAGTCTTCTTGTCTGCAGGGCATCTTTATTGTTTGGTTTCTGCGTAGATCTGCATTTGCCTCTCATGTAGTACTACACTACATGCACGAATCGGTGGGTGTGGCTAAACAGGCAGTGCTGTAGAATCGGTGGGCGGGGCTAAACAGACAGTGCTGTGGAGGCGGGGTTTAGCCACACTATTACATCATAAAGTGGCAAATTACACAAGCTGTCATTTTGTCAGATTGGCTTCAATATAAGCTGTTTTTAGACTAACGGGAAAGTTTTGGGTTCTGAAACTTGCAGGACGTTTTTGTAGTACAATGATCTTTTATGTCTAAAAATCTTGATATCTCAGTTCATGACCCCTTTTACTGTATTATAATCTTGAACTGCTTTGTAGTGTAAAGTTGTATTGTTATCCTTGTTCTTATTTACATATAGCTGTTAATGAATCGGAAATCTCACACATTAACAGAAAATTGTTTACTTTTGCGTTGAAAAATAAGGTGGATAGAGTTTCATACGGTTTTTAAAACTGTTTTGCAGACACGGGACGCTCGCTGCAGCTCAACAGCAGCTGATCCGAGAGACCCTGATGAAATGGTTGCAGGCTCAGGTTAGTATTGTTTACCATTTCATCGACGTTCATGTGAATGATCGTGCTACATGTGCACTTGAAATATGATTTACGGTCACGTTTGTCCAGTTGATGAACGTGCATCCAGAAAAGCCCTTCATCAGGAACAAGGCGGCGCAGGTTTTGGCCCTGACGTTTGTGATGGAGTATCTGACGTTATGGCCCAAGTTCTTCTTCGACATCCTCAATCTGGTGGGACTGAATTTAAACGGTGTGGACATTTACCTGCGCACGCTGATGGCTGTCGACGCTGAAGTGGTTGATCGGGACATCCTGCACAGCCCTGAGGTAAAACCAGCCCAACTCGAGGAGAACTTCTGTTTTCTGCTCCCGTTGTGCCATTAAAGCGCCTCTCTCTCTCTGTCTCTGTCCGATCTCAGGAGACACGCAGAAACATTCTGATCAAAGACACCATGCGTGAGCAGTGCATCCCGGCGCTGGTGGAGTCCTGGTTCCAGATCCTTCAGACGTACCAGCACACCCACAGCGAGCTGACCTGCCAGTGTCTGGAGGTGGTGGGCGCCTACGTGTCCTGGATCGACCTCAACCTCATCGCCAACGACAGGTCAGAGCAGCTCTGAATGATGAAGGTGGTATAGATGTGACTCGCGCTAATATACCATCAGACTGACTCTTCCTTGAGCCTCCCGTCTGTTTATGTGACCGCTGTGTGTGTAGGTTTGTGAATCTGCTGCTCAGTCACATGTCCATGGAGGAGCTGCGTGAGGAGGCATGCGATTGTCTGTTTGAGATCGTCAATAAAGGCATGGAACCCGTTGACAAAACCAAACTGGTGGAGTCTCTGTGTCAGGTGCTGCAGTCCGCGGGGTTCTTCAATATCGAGCAGGTGTGTGAATACACTATTGTCCTGGCAAATGTTCATCTTGTCAAAAAAACCCTTTGGGGACTTGTTTTGTACTGTTGATACTTCTAAAAAGGGTTGTAACCAAGTAAATCCAGATTTAGTTTTAAGGTTTTTAGAAAAAATTAAACTTAAACTTAATTTAAGTTTTACTTTTGTATAACTAAACCTGATTTTCACCATGAATATAGGCACAGAAACTGGCATGGCGTTAAAAAAAAAAAATTTCAGTTGTTCAAAAACAATGGGAATGTGGCCTATAAATATTTATTTGTGTGTATGTGTGTGTGTAAAAGCTATATATACCGATATATATATACACATACAGTACAGGTCAAAAGTTTGGAAACATTACTATTTTTAATGTTTTTGAAAGAAGTTTCTTCTGCTCATCAAGCCTGCATTTATTTGATCAAAAATACAGAAAAAACAGTAATATTGTGAAATATTATTACAACTTAAAATAATAGTTTTCTATTTTGAATATACTTTAAAAAAAATAATTTATTCCCTGTGATGCAAAGCTGAATTTTCAGCATCCATTACTCCAGCCTTCAGTGTCACATGTAACATCCAGTCGAACACATGATCATTTAGAAAATCATTCTAATATTCTGATTTATTATGAGTGTTGGAAAACAGTTCTGCTGTCTAATATATTTGATGAATAAAAGGTTAAAAAGAACTGCATTTATTCAAAATAAAAAAAAATTCTAATAATATATATTCTAATAATATATTTTCTTTACTATCAACTTTTTATCAATTTAACACATCCTTGCTGAATAAAAGAGTATTGTATTTTATTTAAAAAAAAGAAAGAAAAAAAATTACTGACCCAAATTACTGACCAGTCGTGTATATTTTTATTACTAAATTATTATATTTTAAAAACAGCTTCTTTTTTTTTTTTTTTTTTTTTTTTTACTTTTTATTCATCAAAGTATCCTAAAAAAGTATCACATGTGTCTGAAAAAATATTAAGCAGCAGAACTGTTTCCAACTTTGATAATGAATCATCATATAAAGAATGATTTCTAAAGGATCATGTGATAATGATCCTAAAAATTCAGCTTTGCAATCACAGAAATAAATGATAATACTAAATCGATAATAAGATTTAAAAACAATTATTTTAAATTGTAATAATATATCACAAGATTACATTTTTTTCTGTATTTTTGATCAAATAAATGCAGGCTTGATGAGCAGAAGAGACTTCTTTCAAAAAACATTAAAAATAGTAATGTTTCCAACTTTTGACCTGTACTGTATATGTGGGATGTATTTGATTTATTTATTTATGTGTGTGTATGTGTATATATATACTTTTTTTTTATAAATTAATTAAATTATTTATTTATGTTAATTACTCAGAATTTTTTCTTTTTACCAAATATCAATCACCAGAATATTTAAACAAAACAACTAAACATTCAAAAAAAAGAATTAAAAAATTTAAAAACAGATTGAAAATATTTAGTTGCGGATTGTATTTGTGTAGAATATAAAAATAACTTTTTTTTTAATATCTGGAAAAATTACTTTATACTTTTTTTTTCCCAGTAATTTCAAACAAACTATAAAAACCTTTGTTTTCGGGCCCAGTGATTTGTGTGAAACTAGAAAAATCTGTGTTTTCACACTTTGGTTTCACACTTTTGGTTTTGTTTTTAAAAAAAACTTTCTACTTGAGAATAAAATAAGAAATATACAAGTTCATCACACACTATAAATAACAATAACAATCACTATATAAATAATAATAACTATTATTATTATCATTATTATTTTATTGTAAATAAAATAAGAAATATATTGTAATAACACAATTATGCTGTAAAATAAAAAGTCAAGTATTTAATAAAATAATTATTTTGTAGTACAACTGTAAAACCACATTATTAATACATATACCTTAATTTAAAAATTATTTTAATACAAAAAAACAATCAAATATTAAACCATCGAGCTTTTATTTCGGCAGGTAGCCAGGAGTGGTGCTCCTCACTTTGTAACCATATATTTGTTATTGATATGTCTAAAGTTGCATATTAATCAGTCTAAGACAGATTCTCTCGTCTTTGGTTTTCTCGTGTGTCACATCCATCAGGAGGAGGATGTGGATTTCCTGGCTAAGTTCTCTCGGTTGGTTAACGGGATGGGTCAGTCTCTGGTGCTGAGCTGGACTAAACTCAGTAAGACGGGCGATGCGAAGGTTTCGGCGGAAACGCTGCGTGCGGTGGAGGGGAAGGTTCCTCTGATGCTGCAGCTGCTCATTCATGAAGACGATGATATTTCAGCCAACATCGTGGGCTTCTGTTATGACTACCTGCATGTTCTCAAACAGGTACACACGCTAAACCCTCACTGTGAGGCTGAGAGATGATCTAACTGTGACTCTCGTCTGTAAGTTTGTGTGTGTGTGTTTTTCAGCTTCCAGCTCTCAGTGAGCAGCAGAAGAGCAACGTGGAGGTACGGCAGCATCACACGCTCATGTCTCATATCTGTTCATTAGTGCTGTAGTTTATGCTCGTTGTTGTCTTGCTAACAGGCGATCATGCTGGCTGTGATGAACAAACTCAAGTACGATGACGAGTACAACTTTGAGAATGAGGTCAGTGTGGAAAGTGTGGTCTGTGTTTGTTGTGACGACAAAGTGTTTACAGTGTAATTATATAAAGTAGTTGTATCGTTCACGATATAAAATATGGATGCATAATTTGGGGGGGAATCAAATTGTAGAATTAAATACAGTATTATAATATTAAATCAAATTGTATAACAGTAATAGTAACAAGAAATAGAAATTATCACTAAATAAAAATTTTAAATTTGCTAAATAAGAACAAAAGAAATGTTACAATTGTAATATTTAATTGTAAATAAAAAAGGCAATCAAGCATTTTTGAAAATAATAAAATAAAACCATTTATTTTAATTATATAGTTTATATATAAACCAGTATTTATAGCCGTCCTAAAATCTTAAAACATTTTTTTTTTTAAAGAGTCTTTCTTGACTACAACATTTTATTAATCCTGCTTTAATTAAATTAGAAAATGTTTTTAATCATAAATTACCTTCATGGACAAAAAGTTTCTTCTAATAAAATGTATAAAATTATTTTTTTGTTTGTAAAAAAATATTAAATTATAGTATGCAATTCATTTAACTGTTACTATTTTAAATCTTGTTACTTTGCAATGAATATAAACTTTGATGCTGATATGGGACAAAAAAAAATCTTTTGATTTATTGAAATAAAAGTCAACAAATAAGTATTTTGACAGAAATGTTGTTTTTGTTTGTTGTCTTTTGTTAATACGAACATATGGGAAGATTGAGGGCTTGTGTTGTCTTTCCAAATTCACATTAAAGCGACTTCTGAAACACGCAGCCCATATATTTAACCCTTATGCGTTGTTGGGGACAATTTCGTCCACTAGGGGGTAAAGTTGAGTCTTATTTTGGCCACAACTTTCCCTGTGTTTCAGCAAATGGAATGATTTTTGGTGACAAATCTTATTTTTACACATATTTTGGGAAAATGCTTTGAAAATTAAAAAAAACTCAAAATTACACTCTGGGCAAATTCACTACCCTTTCGTTATGTTCGTGGATGAAAACATCCACTAAATTAAACTGCTGTAAAAATGTATCAGATAAATATTTTTTTCTAATTTTTATTTTTTTGCATAAATCTATTAATCAACCTCAGTCCTTATCATAACTACCAAATGTTTAAAAAAATGGTCCCAACTAGTGATCAACTGTAAAAACAGGGAAATCCACCAACAATCAAGAATGCATGATTTTATAGTGGCATGGCTTTGCAAATCAAAAAATGTTGTTATAATGGAAGTCAATGGGGCAAAAACAGCCACGAACAATAAATGAGGGAGAAAAAAAATAAAATCTAATGCTGCACAAAAACTAAAAAATGCATCAAAGAAGCCATGTTGTTACTAATCTTTGACATGCCCAAGACTCTGATAAAAGGTAAAAAAAAAATATCCAGCCACAATTACTTTTTTATTGAAAATAAGTCATTTTGTTTGTTTTTTTTTTCTCCCAAATCAGTGACATCATTTATGAAACTTGGCAATTAAAGAGTTTAAAAATCTTGGATTTTTTTCAAACATTTGGTAGTTTTGGACTGAGGACTGAGGTTGATTAATAGATTTATGCAAAAAAAAAAATTGAAAAAAAAAAAAGGGTAGTGAATTTGAACAATGCACAAGGGTTAATTAAATTGCATCCTTTGCGATTTCGGTTTTATTATGATTATTCGTGCAGCCCTAATCTAAATCACAGTGTTTGTTTCTCTCAGGGCGAGGATGAGGCCATGTTTGTCGAATACAGGAAGCAGTTAAAGATGTTGCTGGACCGACTGGCTCAGGTCTCTCCTGAGCTTCTGCTGGAAGCCGTGCACAGAGTCTTCAGCGCCACCATGCAGTAAGACACAGACCTGCATGGGTTTTCCTGTTGTTGTTCTTGTGAGATGAGAGTTTGATAGACACGCTCTAGTGTTCAGCACTCGTTAACTCGACGAACCTGCGGAACAGGTTGTTCAGATGTCTTCACGGTTGAAACATCTCAACTCATAGTAAACATATTTAACAAGTCATAAACTTGAAAGCCCATGTAATGCATGCTACCACTGATTTCTGTGTGTGTGTGTGTGTGCAGGAACTGGCAGACGGTGCAGTTCATGGAGGTGGAGGTGGCCATCAGGCTGCTGTATATGCTGGGAGAAGCTCTTCCTGCGTCTCACGGAGCGCATTTCTCTGGAGACACCACGAAAACCAGCACGCTGCAGTCCATGATGAGAACGGTGAGACTGACATTCATCATTTCTTTGAATGAAACCACCGATTTAACCAGGGCTAGGCGCTTCACCAGCTTGAGAAAACCTACTGTTAAATACACTGAAACTCAAAGAGCTTCCTGACAAACCGCCAAAATAAAAGCTCGGTTTAACATGTCGCTGTTGGATACTAAAATGTACTTCTCAAAGCAATAATATAGTATTTGACAATCTGGAATCTGAGGGTGCAAAAAAATCTAAATATTGAGAAAATCGAAAATGTTTTGAATAAAAAGTTCTTAGCAATGCATATTACTAATCAAAAATTACGTTTTGATATATTTATGGTAGGAAATTTACTAAATATCTTCATGAAACATGATCTTTAATTAATATCCTAATGATTTTTGGCATAAAATAGAAATTAATAATTTTAACCCATACAATGTATTTTTAGCTGTTGCTATAAATATACCTGTGCTACTTATGACTGCTTCTGTGCTGCAGGGACACATTTGACAAAAAATAAAAGTGCAATGTTTTGTTGTAAATTAATTACATTTTTAATTTGATTTAATTTCAAAAGACTGATTAAATTTTTTATAAATTAATTTCATTACATGATAATACTTTATTAAATAAAACAAAAACAAAAAAAAATAACTAAAAAAACAAGAATAAGAAGGGAAAAATAAAATTGATTTAATTTTGTCCTAAATTAAAACTCTGTTGAGTTGAAAAAAGTTGTTTACATTCATTTTCAAGGTCTAACAAACATGAAAAGCATTTCCTTCTCCAGTAAAGCTAAATGAATATCATAATAGAGATCAATATCATATTATATGGAAAGTAAATCACGTCAGTATTATTGGCCATATCTCCCAGCTCTAGACTGAATATGAATCAGTGTACGCACAAAGTAACCTGTTCATCATGGTGTGGTGTGTGTGTGTGAGCTGATCTCCTGCGGTGTGAGCGAGTATCAGCATTCCTCTGTGACTCTGGAGTTCTTCGAGACCGTCGTCCGTTATGATAAATTCTCACATTCCCAGCCTCATCATCATTGCCCAAAGCCTTGTTGAGAATTATAATCCCATGAGAATGATGCTGTCAGATTCAGTGTGACCCGTAAAAGCTGAGTTTTGAGAGATTTCGTGTGTTTGGTTTAGATGGCGTTTTTAGATCATCGTGGCCTGAGGCACAGCAGTCCGAAGGTGCGCAGCCGAGTGGCTTACCTGTTCTCACGCTTCATGCAAACCCTGCTAGTGAAGTTCTACTACACACACACCCACACCACACACTCTAATTTTTTTGGTCCTTTTATCATATTTACAAGTAATCCTCACTTATTTTTATGTAATTTACAAATATGAACTTTTTTTTTACAGGGCTGTCAATCTGTAAATAAACACAATTAATAAATACAAATTAAAATGACAAATATAATTTGTAATCATAAATATATTTTCACGCTGGATCTCCAAATTAATTTAGAAACAACAAAGATGGTCTATTTATAATAAGTACTATGAATGAATACTAATGCCTCTAAAAAATATTATTATTATTATTTTTTTTTTTTTTCAGTTTTTCAAATTCAATTTCTGAGAACGAGTAATTATGTCCATTCAACATTACAGTACAATTGAAAGCCTAATTTTTAATGTTTATAAGACTGAAACTGCAATAGACTTAATTCAAGTCATTTTTTATGATATATTTTTTATTTGGATTTTTTTATTTTTTGTTTCTGGCAGTTGTAATAATGATGAAGGTATAAAGTTGTACTATATTAGGTAGAAGATAATATAGACACACACATATATATATATATATATATCTATATATATATATATATCTATGATATATATAATAATAATAAGGTAATAATAATAAATAATAGACCATACGTTCCGAATGTTGTTTGTATTTACTTTCTTTCCTCTTCCTCTTAATTAAACTCACTATAAAAAAAACCACCAAACAAAAAAAAAAAAAACAAAAATAAAAATAAAAAAAAAAATTTTACTCTGAATTTCCACGTTCGTTCATCTCTAGTAAATGTTACATTTATGCATTTAACCGAAACTTTTAGAGTTCATTCACTCATAATGCTCTCTTCTTGTTTATTTGTGCAGTAAACACATGAACGCATTCATCGAGGACATACTGAGCAGAATACAGGACCTGTTAGAGCTCGCTCCTCCGGTAACAGCTCATAACGCTCATATGAAGCAGCGTGTAAATCTGCTCTAAGCGTCTGCATGATCGCTCCTCTCTCTTCGTGTGTCCAGGAGAACGGGTTTCCGGCTCCGCTGAGCAGCGATGATCAGCTGTTCATGTTCGAGACGGCCGGCGTGCTGATCGTGAACGGAGAGAGTCCGGCCGAGCGCAAGCAGGCTCTGATGCGCAGCCTCCTGGACGCGCTGATGGAGGCGTTCGCATGCTGCTTCGCAAAACTGCCGCAGGAGGCCGGCGAGGAGAGACAGGCGGTGCTGGCCGATTGTCTGAGTCACGCGGTGGGATTCGCCAGGTAAACACAACACTCACAGCCTGACGATTAGGTAGATGTTGTGCTGAACTGACTTGAATCAAACTTATATAGCGGCAAGACACTATAGGCAAGTAGAGGTTCACTTATTTTTAATTTTTTTTCAATTGAGTAATCGCAGTGCATTGAAATAGTTGTAGTTATATAGTTTATATATTTTATTATGCAAACTGCAAAAATCAATTACTGCACCTAATTTTGATATATTTACAGAAGTACAGAGATACATACAGAATAAAGACCAGTCCACTCCCCCCCATGTCTGCTAGGAAACTCTTGCGAGTTTACTTTCTGTCGTTGAATGGACCAGAGTTTAAAGTGCAGGAGGTGTAAACACGGAGTAAGAGGCTCTCGTACAGAGACCCGTGATGATAAACAACCAACCTACGACTGAAACACAGGGTCAAGGGCCAGAACACACTCATACACACACACAGCTCATCAGCATGCATGTTAACAATAGCATAATATTATTTTTGATATTACTAATATGATATATTATTTATTTATATTATTATTGTATTTTTTAATTATTTTATTTTTTTATATATTATTTTTACTATTATATTATATTTTTTTTTTATACTTTATTATTTTTATTATATTTTTTATATTTATTTTTATTATGTAGTATTCATTAATTTATTTATTATAATATTTTTTTATAATATATTATTATTGGGTTATTTTTATTTTATATTTATATTGTAATTTTATTTAATTATTAAATTATTAATTTATATTATTTTGATTTGTATTAATATATATTAATATTTTTTTATTATTTATAATTAATATTTTCTTTATATGGTAAATTTAGATATTTTATTAGTTTATTAAATAAAATATATTATTTATTATTTATATAATATTTTTTATGTTTTAATTTATTACATTATATTTTATATATATATTTATAGATCATTATAATTTTTATATTATTTTATATTTTATAATAAATTTATTTTTTTATAATTATTTTTTAATATTATATATTACTTAATAAATATATTTTTATTATTTGATAATCTATTATATTTTATTTGTTATTTTATTTATTTATATTATTATATTTATTTTTATTTTAATTTTTTTTTATTTTTTTATTTAATATTAAAAATTTATATATTTTTATTTTTTAATATGTTATTAATTATTATTATTATATTTTTTATTTATTATGATATTATAATTATTTTAATAATATTTTTTTATTAATATATTGTAATTATAATTTATCTATTATATTATTTTTTTTATTGATTTTTATATATATTATTTATTAATGGGTATTCTATTTTATTTAGGAAAATATAGCTATATATATTTTTATTAGTTTTAATGATGATTAGTGTATTGTATTTTAATATTTAAATAATTTTATTTATATAAATGTCTATTTTAGTATATTTTTTTTTCGTTATTAATTTTAAATATAAAAATATTCATTTAATTGATTATGTTATTTTATTTTTTTATTTATTTTATATATATTAGATATTTTTTAATTATTATATATTTATTATTTATTATATATTAATATAATATATCATTTTTTTAAATATTCTTTATATTTATTTTATTTATATTATTATTAATAAATTATATTATATAATTTTTTATTTTGAATTAAGTTTTTTATTATTTATACTTTTTTTAATTTTGTATTATTTTTTTATATTTATATATTAATTAAAATTCTAATTAGAGTACAATTTTTTAAGTTAATTTTATATTTTATATACTTTTTTAAATTTTATATATATTTAGAATTATTATTATATTATATTTTAGTATTATAATTATAGATTAAAATTTATTTTTATTTAATTATGATATATTAAATATTTAATGTTAAATTTTATTTTTTATAATTTATATATTTATTTAAAATTTTAAATTTATATTAATATATTTATTAATGTAGTTTTTCTGATTTATTACTTTTTTATTTATTATGTATATTAATTTATTGGTATTTTTTTTTTACTTTGAATTAGTATGATATGATTCTTTTTTTTTATTGATATTTATTTAATATATTTATTTATAAAAGTATATTTTTTATAATATATTTATATTAATGAAATAAATAATTTTATATTATAATTTGGGATATAATTATTTTACTTATTATTATTTATTAATATATTTATATTAATTTATTTCATATTATTAAATTGAGTTTTTTTTTATAATAAATGTATTGAATTTATTTTTTCACTTTATCTTATTTAATATTGTATGAAATAATTTTTTTAATATATTATTTATTTTATTATTTAATATTAATTTTGTTGCCATATTATTAATTTATATAAATATATTATCTAGAATTTTATATTTCTTTATATTTATTTTTTAGTTTATTTTTATTATTATATATTAATTTTATTTATTATTATATTATGGGCAATAATTTTTTTAAATAAATATATTTATAATTATTAATTATATTTTATTTTATTTATATTTATATTTGATATATATTATTTAATATTTTTTATTCTTCTTATTATTCAATCCTGTATTTTATTATTTTTATTCTATATATTTCCGTTATATTAAATTCATT
Source organism: Cyprinus carpio (assembly GCF_018340385.1). Classification (NCBI taxonomy): domain Eukaryota; kingdom Metazoa; phylum Chordata; class Actinopteri; order Cypriniformes; family Cyprinidae; genus Cyprinus; species Cyprinus carpio. The sequence continues at coordinate 237,529 of NC_056575.1, forward strand.
TATTTTTATAATTGGCATCTAATTTATATATTATTATTAATAAAATTTAAATTGTTTTTTTATAATCTTTGAATTAGTTCAAATATTTTTATTATTATTTTAATTATTGATTTATATTTTATTTTTATATTATTTTAATATATTTTTTTTTTTAAATTTATGTTTTTTTGTTTTTTTTATCTCTATTATTTTAATTTAATTATTTATTTTTATATTTTTTTATTATTTAAATTTTTTATTTTTATATATTAATTTATATTTAGTAAATTATGATTTACATTTTTTTTTATTTATTTGTTCAATTATTACTTTTTTTCATAATTGAAATTTTTTTTATATAATTTTCTCTTAAATTATTTATTTATTAATTTTTTGTATGATATACTTGTAGTATTTTTAGTTTATTTTTTTATTAATATTCTATTTTATTATTTTATTTTTTCATATATTTATTTTTTTATTTTTATATATTTTATTTTAGAAATTTTTTGTGTTATGTATTTATGGTTTATTTTAACTAAATAATATTTAATTTTATTTATTTTAATTTTTTATATATTACAATTTTAATATTTTATTAATGTTATTTTTAATATTTTTTTTTATTATTATTTATTAAATTATAAAATATTATATTATCTTGAGAATGATCTATTATATTTATTTTTATATTCTATGGATGTAAATATTTTTATTTTTGTAATTAAATAATTTTATTATATATATAATTTATAATTTTGATATTATTATTAATAACCCTAACCCTTTATATATTTTATATATTATATATTTCCCAAAACCAAAACCAAAACCAATTTATTATAATTTTTATAACTAATATTTTTTTTAATTTATTTTTTAATAATTTAATATTTCTTTTATTTTTTTAATTTTTATTATATCTTTTTGAGACCTTTATTATTTTTTTTATGTAAATTTTTATTATTTATTATTTATATTTTTATGTTTTTGATTTTTATATTTATTACAATTAATGTTTTTATTTATATTATATTATATTTATCAAATTATTTAATTATTATTTATATTTATTATTTATTTTATTTAATATATTGCTATTTTATTTAATTTCAAATCTTTTATATTTTTTTTATTTTTTTTTATTTTTTTTATTTTTTTTTTTTATATTTTTTTATATATTTTTTTATTTTATTTTTTTTTATTTTTTTTTATATATATTTATTACTTTATTTTTTTATTTTTTATATTTTTTATATATTTATTTTTATTATTATATTTTTTATATATTTATTTTTATTATTTTTTATATATTTTTTATAAATTTATGTATTTTTTTTTTTTATTTATTTATTTTATTTTATTATTTTTTAAATTTATTTTATTTTTTTTTTTATTATTATAGTATTTATTTATACATTAATTTATTTTTTTTTATTTTAATTTATTATTTAATATATTATTTTGTATTATATATTTTTTATTTATATATTATTTTATTATATATTTTTATTTTTATTTATATTTTATTATTTTTATATTTTTATTTTTTATTTTATATTTATCTTTGTTTTAATAATATATTTTATTTTTTTTTTTATTATTATATTTATTTATTTTTTTTTATATTTAATATATTTTTATTTTATTAATTTATTTATATTTATATATATTTTAATTTATATATTATTTTATTATTGATTCTATTATTATAATTTTTTATAATATTTTTATTTTATTTTTTATCTATTTTAATTTATTTTTATTTTTTTAATAGGATTATATTTTTATATTTTTTTTTATTTATTTTTTTCTATTTTATTTTTTGGTATCTTTTATTATATTAATATTTTAATATTATTATAATCATTTTATTTATTATTTTTTTTTATTTATTTATGTTTTATTTTAAATTTTTTATTTTTATTATAGTTTATTACTTATATTTTATTTATATATTTTTATATATTATAAGTATTTTAATTTTTATTATATATTATATTAATAATTTATTTTTAAATATTATAATTATTATATTTTATTTTTAATTTAAAATTTATTATTTTTTTATTTATATTCTTATTTTTTAATTTTATTTTTTAATTTAATTAGTTTATTTTTATTTAATTATTTTTTTTTTTATATTAATTATATAGTAATTTTTTATATTTTTTATATTTTTCTTATTTTATAATTTTTTAATTTTTATTTTTTTTTTAAATTTTTTTTTATTATTTATTTTTTTTATTTTTTATTATATTATTTTTTATAAGATTTATTTAATATTATTATTTTTTCTTTGAATTGTTATATTTTAATTTTATTTTATATATTTATTATTTATTTTTTATAATTTAATTTTTTTTAATTTATATATTTTAATTTATTAAATTATTTTATATTTTATTTTATTTATATTTTAATTTTATTTATTTAATATATATTTTTTTTTTAATATTATATTTTATATTTAATAATTTTTATTATTAATTTTTATTTTAATTTTATGTATTATTTTATAATTTATATTATATATATTATTATTTTATTATAATTATATATTTTATTTTATATTTAATATTTTTAAATTTTATATTTTATATTATTATTATTTTTATTTATTATTTTATTTATATTTTTATATATTTATATTATATTATTTATTTTTTATTTTTATATTTATTTTTATTTTTTATTCAAATTTTTTATTTATTATAATTTTATTTTATGTTTTTTTATATATTTAATATTTTAATTTATATAATTTTTTATTTTATATTTTATTTATTGTTATATTTTTTATTTTTTATATAGATATTATATATATTATATTATATTTTACTATGATTTTTTTATAAATATTTTAGTTAATTTTTTTTATATATTAATTTATTATTTTATTATTTTATTTTATTTATTATGGTATATTTTATTGTTACATTTTTTTGTCATTTTGTTGTGCATTTCTGTCATTTTTGTTTTATATAAATATAAAATTTTATTTATTTTTAATTAAATATATATTATCTAACTAATTAAATAAAAAAATTTTTTATTTATTATATATAATTTTTGTATTGTTATATTAACTATATTGTTAATTTTCTTATATTTATTTGTTATATAATTTTTTTTTTATTTATTTTATTTATTTATTAATTTTATATTTAATTATATATTTTTTATTAAATATTTTTTTTTTTTAATTATCTTATATTTTTTTTTATTATATTTTTTTTTATAAATATTATATTTATTTTTTTTATTATTTTTATATTTTTTTTTTTTTTATTATTTTTATTCAATTATTATTATATTATTTATATTATTTTATATTTTTTAAATATTATCTTATTCGTTATTTTAATGTATATATTATTTAATATTTACTATTTTATTATTGTATATAATTATATTATTAATTATATTAAAGTATATTTTTTTTTATTTTATTATTGGTATATATTATATTTAGTATATTATTTTATATTTTATTTGTTAATTTTTTTTTTATTTATATAATTTATATATTTATTTATAATTATTTTAGTTCTTATATGTTATATTTTATATATAATTTGTTAGTTACAATTATTAATTTTATTTTATTATATTATATTATTATATTTTTATTTTTTAATTTGATACATTATATTATTTTTATTTATTATTATTATATTTTATAATTATTTAATATAATTATTTTATTTTTTGGTTTTTTATTTATTTAGTATTTATATTAGTATTATTTATTATATTATATTATATTATGAATTTTATATTTATTTTAATATATATTTGTATTTAGTATTTATATCATTATTTATTAATATTTTTCTTATTTTATTATTGTTATATATATATTTATTTTATTATTATTAGTATTGTAAGTGTATATATAATTTAATTATTATATTATCTTTATTATTCTTTATTTTATTTTTTTTTATTTTTATAATTTTGTATTTACATTGTTTTATTTTATAATTTATTTTTTTTATTTTTTATTATATATATTACTTATTATAATTTTTTTATTATATTTATTATTAATTATTTGATATATTATTTTACATAATTTATATTTTTCTTTTATATTTTTATTATTGTTTATATATTTTGATATTATATTTTATTTATTATTATATATTATATTATAGTGAATCTTTATAATGATTTTATTTTTTGTATTATTTATATTTTTATATAATATATATTTTTTTTTTATTTGATTTATTATTTTTATATATTTTTTATTATATTCTGCTAATCTTATTTTTATATATTTTATATTTGATAATATAATGTTTTTTATTTTATTTTGTATTTTTTAATTATTTTATTTGTATTTATTATAATTATTTATATCTTTTATATTAAGTTGGTATAAATATATTATGTTATTTCTTAATATATATTTATATATTTTTATTTATATAATTTATATTTTTTCATATTATATAAACTATTATATAAATTTATTATATATTATTTCTTAGTATATTTTAATATTTTGTATTTGATATTTATTTTATTTTCATTACATTATTTTTTTTATTTATATATCCTTTTTTTTTTATTCTATCTTAGTTTCTTATATTGTCATAATTATGTATTATCTTACTTAACCATTATATTTCTTTAGTTTAATTATTCTTTTTATTCTTAATATTATTTTAGTTTCTTTTTTTCTATTTTTAATTTTCTTTTTTTAATTTTATATGTATCTCTTGATTCCTTATTGGAACTGTTCATACATCTTTATAATTGTTTTATTTTGGTTCTTTACTTATTCATATTGTTTAGTGTTTTATTCTTGTATTTTATTGTTTGGTGGATATTATTTAATTTTAAATTATTTAATTCATTTTAATAATACTTATTACACCAATTTTTTTTTGTTATTATTAATAGTATTTAATTATATTATGATTTTAATATTATATATTAATTTTTTATTTAATTACTTATTATTATATATTTAATTTTTATTATTTTCTATTAGTTTTTTTTTATTTATTTATTTTTTATTATCTATTTTTATATTAAATATTATTTAAAATAATATATAATTATTATAATAAATATATTTTCGTATATTATTAGATTTTAATTATATTTTTTTAAGATATTATTATTTTATTTTACTATTTTTTAATATATATATTATGTTTATTTTTATAGGATTTAGATATTTTATATTAATACTTATAAACCCTAATAATTCAATATTCTTTACACCATTTAAGAAGACAATTATATTATATTAGGGAAACGTCCAACAAAAAGACACACATTAAAAAAAAAAATTTTGTTAAAAAAAAAAAAAAAGTTAATACGACAAACCATTAGATATTTTTATTATTCATATTTATTGTATAATTATTCGCAATATTAAATTTAAGATTATTTTATTGTGTTGTTTTTCAATATTTAACAGGGAGGCCCGCCAAATTCAAATATATCATCATCTATTATCCTATATATAGTTTAATTTATGTGTTACACCAGATGAACCATTCAGAATGACTATCCTGACATATTATATAAAATCATATAAATCGTCTATTTGTGAGCTCGTCAAAAATAATAATGAGATATATAATCGAATCGACCTATTACTCAGATTCATAACATTAAATGAGAGTTAGTTGTGGACTTAAATGTCATGGAGCCACAGAATAGCAAGTTATTTTACAGCAATGATTACCAAGGCAATGGCTGCTTTAAGACAACAAGAACAAAAACTAAAAAAACATATTAACCAATTACACAACTAAAATTTACTCGAACTAACCATCTGAGCCCGCCACAACTTTTATGGAGTTACCGAAATCTTATGGGAGTGGGCTTAATATATCTAATATTCGAAGTCTGGTTACTGTTACAAATGCAGGGTTCAACAAGAACGGCTATCAATACGATCAATGTCATTCAAATATCACAACGAAATATCAAATCCAAAAAACACAACACCAAACTGTTTACTTTTTTAAATTCGTTTTTTTGTATATTATTTTATTAATCTTTTGTGTTTCGTTTAGTGTTACATTGTTTGATTGTTATCTTTATATTCAGTTTCATGTTTCAACCATCTTTTTTAATTCGAGAATGAATGGAGGAGGGGAAACGCGAATATATATTATGTTTTGTTATATTGAAATCAATTACATATAATTTTAGTGTTTTATCTAAGTCTAAACACAAACGAAAACATTGCTTTAGCTACTTACGAAACTTAACTGAAGTAAATTACTATACTGGAATTAAAAATTACAAATTACACAATTAAAATATGTAAACTTAAAAGTTAATCAAACTTATATAAAACTATAATAGTATATAAATAGACTAAAAAAAACACTGCTTTCTTACATAGGTTACGCTTTCTCTATTACTTTTAATAAGGGTAATAAAAAAAAAAAAAAAAAAAAAAAATTTTATAATTATATCTAGATAATTTCGAACGAAACTGGCGCTACTGAAATTAAATTTACTTTACCGGTTAAACTTAATATATCAATGTATAATTAAATATATAATAGAAAATGCAAACAATATTATTAGTTAACCCTAAATATCTGTGACAACAAAAGCATTTATGAAAAAATAAATTGAAAATGGAAAAGAAAATAATGAAGCTACTTCATATTAATAAACAATAGAAAATTACATAATAATAATTACCAGCTTTTAGCATGTTATGCTCAGGCAGAAGCTAGACTTTTAGATGGGTTTGTAATTAACTAAACTTATAAATATTTTTTGTAATTGAAAAAAGTTGAAATAAATACGTGAAAGTTGCATTTCAACAACCAATAAACATTACTACTGGAAATAAAAAACTAAAACTTAATGATAAAGTAAGTTCAAAATTTAATAAAAACTCCAGTAGTAGGAAAAATAAAAGTAAGTAACACTATTTCTAACATGTGTCTCTCTCTCAGGTGGAAAGACGGGTTGTTGGGATTTCAGATTCTCTATAATCCGATCGTCCCAGCATGCCAATGGCCCCTCTGAAACCAACCGTTTGACCTTTCAGATCCCCAGACTGTTTTCTGGTACGTCAGTAGCCTTTAAACAGCCCTTCTGTTCATTAAATAGTCAGTCGCGGTGGTTTGTAATGTTTTGCTGTTACTGTTCCAACGCTGTCCGAGTGGGCACGCTGACTCTGCACATGATTCATCGCAAAGATAGTGTCTGAAGTCACCTCACCGAGATGTCTCATCTAGACCAAACAGTTACGTGCACCTTAGGGATGAGATAAGTCAATGCATCTGACCGCAGGCTGTTGTAATCTGTCCACACAGGGGCCGAGTGTATTCAGTTTCTTCAGGAGATCTGCGTCGCTGCAGTCTCATGCTGAAAAAAAAGCACACGAAGGTAACTGACTGCTTCATCAGGATTCAAGCATCGCATTTCAGTCCAACCTGTAAATAAAAGTTCGTTTACTTCAGTGACACGTGACACATTCTCATGTAAATATAACGCTCTTGTCAGAGTAATCTATCCTAATAAAGGTAAGCTTATTTTTAGGTAATATCACAATGTACTTACTTTTCATTTTAACAGTACACCTGTTCAATAAAGATTCCATTTTAATTTGATGAAAGATTTAAAATTTTATGCTTCATTTGATTGGCCAGCCACTATTTTTGATAATGGCATTTCTATAAAGCTCATCAAAACATACATATAAATAATAAAAACACCAGAGAATTTCTGAATCAATAAAAGTTTGATTAATAAAATCTAATTAAATCATCAAATAAATGATTAAATTGATAAAATGTAATTTTATTCAATTGATTAGACATGGCTTTGATTAATTAAAATCTAATTAAATCATCAAAACGCAATTTAGGAAATAAAAAATAATAATAGAATAGAATAAAACCGATTTCCTATGGCCCCAAAAATTAAATTTTTGCTAAAAGTTTCATTTTTAATTACGAAAAGTTAATGTATCCATTAAAACGGAATCCAGAACAATAAAAAAAAAAAAAAAGGGGGGGGGTTTGATTACAAAAAATTTATTATCCAATAAATGGAAATTTTGAAAAATTTAAATGCAAAATCGAAATTTGGGGAAAATAAAAATGTCATAGGGCTCTATATAGGCCAGTTTTTGCACCTGCTCCTTAAGAGTGTGATTTACAGATTTAAAAATCATTTTTAAATACATTTTAACAATCTTTGCTACTGTCACAAGTTCTGGCAACAACGTGTACTTGATCATATTAGTCCACACTTTCTAAATCTTCTAGATAGAAGCTGTGGAAGCACAGACGCGTGCATTTTTATTATATTTCTCTCTCTTTTAGTAGTTCTGATTGAAGTCAGCTGTGTTTCTCCTCAGGAGCTGTGTCAAGTGCTCCAGCAGCCGGATGTTAAGGTTCTGAAAAACTACATGAAGGTATTTCAGCCGCTTATGATTGAAGCGCTAATCCATGATGTCTTTGTGTGTGTGTATATAGAGACAGAGAGAGATTTCATGTGTCCTATTTAACCCTTTTTATTTATTTCTGTGTATGCAGGTTTTCTTCCAGCAGGCCAGACTTTAAAACTGAAATTGTCAGGCGGAGCGTTTTGGGAGCTCAGCAGTCAACAGACCACCATAACGACAGAGTTTAGCGTAGGAGCTACTTTTGCACTTAAAGAAGCGTAACCACACCCTTCCTGTCTGCGGGACACGGACCCCCGACGGGAGTCACACGGGGATTGGCTGTCACGTGACGTGACCACGCCCCCACACCGACCTTGGCCCAATCAGAGTTGTGCTCTCCATGAGGTTTAGCCGCCCGGGCCGGAGGCGACGTCTGCGATTGGATGAGACGCCATACTGTAGGAGGAGTTTGTGAAAGGTGGGCGGGGCTTCAGTCCTGGACACAATTTCAAGGGAAAACGGCATTTCCGTTTGAAATACAACAGTTTTGGTAATTGTTTGGAAATATGACTTAACTGTTACAGGAAATTCTAGAATTAATTACAATTTTTTTTGTGTGTTTGTTCGAGAAATCTGGATTTTTCTCAAATCTCATCTTAAGAAGGGCCGGTTATATTTAATTGCTAATTTTTCTTTTTTTTTTTTACATGCCTAAATGAAGCATAGGTTTTAGTTGGACGTGACGAGGCTATCAAATGGAAGTGCTCTTGATGTTATCTTCGTTGGATCTAAATGTTTTTTTTTTTTTTCTACATTAATTATTAACCGCCAATCACACATCCCGTCTATTTTCCCATTTAACACTGCATTCCCACAAAGCTGTTCTGTAACGGTCCCTCAGATTTGCTGGCGTTTTTAATGCGTTTTAACGCCTATTTAAAATAGTGCAATTTAATGTTACGAAACTGAAATCTTGCATTCTTGTTTGGAATGTCTTTGTTGGTGCATTTTAAACTCGGGGCCAGATCTTCTGCTTTTACTTCATTCTGTTTGTAGAAGTGAGGCCGTTTGCGGCTGGACCAAGCGACAATCTGTGTTGGCTTTAAGGAGACGCTGGCGCATGCTGTTATTAACCCCCTTTCAGCCCTGGATTCCGCTGAACCCAAGCACCATCAAAGGTTTGGACCTAAAACAACAATCACACATCGATGGGAAAAATAAAACTGTATGAAGCTGATGTGATTGTTTTTCTTTGTCATTACCCATGAACCTTTGGCTTCCAGATCGTCCTGTGACCTTTACTACTCCAGAAATGCTCCAGTCCTGCTCGTCTGTGTTTATGCCAAAAAAAAAAGAGGAGAGAGAGACACACACAAAAGGTAGACTGTAAACTTTTTATTTTTGAGATGCTTGGACAGGCCCTCTCACTCCCTTTCGTGGCTCTTTAGTCCATGACTCAATAAGTATTTCCTGTTCCGCCAGATTCAGGACGGTGTATTTTGAAGCAGCTGTGTGTGTGTGTGGTGGAGAACCATTCAGGAGAACAGCGCTGTGATGCAATGGTTTTATTTTTCCACACTAGTAGCCCTGTGGTAAACAGTTCCACCCACCTTAAACCCAACACTAATAATGCCTCTTGTCCACTTCACCCTCACAAGTGCTGATGTTGAAAACGAAGATCTTCAGCGTTACCGACTCGTCTCTGCGAGTTTCAGCCTTTAATACAGCGATTGGGTCTGAGCATTGTGGCCTTTCTTACGATCCTTCGTCGTGGCACGTGTCCACTACAGCCGTCCCGTTCTTGTGGACTCGGATCCCTGTGGGGAAAAGAAAATGCATTTTAATAAGAGATTTTTTTTTTAATGTCTTTTAAATTTCGGTATCTATTGAAAAGTTTAAAAATTTAAAAATATTTACAGCAGGGTTTTAAAATAAAAGGCATAAAATTTTTAAACTCAGTGCATTTTATTGTGATTTATACAAAAAAATAAAAACAATCTTTTCCCCTTTTTTGGGGAAATTTAAACGGGAATTTTTTAAAAAAAAAAAAAAAAACTTTTTTTGCAAACAGGTGAACAAAAGGGGAAAAAATGGGGATTTTTTCTTTGATGTAAAGTTTTAAACATCACAAGGCAACAAAATGAAAAAGGTAAAATTTTCCGGCATTTTATTGGGATGATTATTAAAAAAAAAAAAAAAAAAAAAAATTTGGGTTTGATACTTAATTGAAATCAAGGGAAATTTTTTTACTTTTTTAAACCCAAAGCTCTTAAAGTCCCAAAATTATTAAATGCTTTCTTGTGGGATGATTAAAAAATAAAAATGTAAAAAAAAAAACCTATGCTTAAAATTTGATTTAAAAAAAATTTGAAAAAAATGTGCACATCAGTGGAAACCCGGGTTTACCCCCCCTATTCTCCCTTTTAAAAAAAAAACTATTTAAAAATTTTTTTTTTTTTAAATAAACATAAAATCAAAATTTAAACCTTATTTGTGCCCCTTTTAAATGGAAAATGAATTGCATCAAGGCAATTTAAAATGTAAAAGTAAAATTTCCCTGCATTTTTTTTGGAGGATGATTGAAAAAAAAAAATATAGAAAAAAAAATAAATTTTTTTACGCTTTTTTGGATATTAAATTGAAATAAAGGTTAATTTGTAAATATTTAAAAGCTTAATATTTCAATGCATTTTCATTTTGGGATGACTCAAATCTAAAAAAAAAATTTTTAAATTGTTTCGGTTTTTTTTGATGCTTCAAATTTAATTTGTTTAAAAAAAAAAAAATTGGGGCCGTAAAGAGGAACTTCAGATTTAACAACTATTCTACTTTTTTAAAAAAAAACAAACTAAAAAAAAGTTAAGCTTATTTCTAAGTGATACAGTTAAAAACTTATTTCAAGTAAATACATTTTAAAAAAAAAACCCGAATTGTGACCTTTAGTGGTAACAATTTAAGTTTTTTTTTGTATTATTGGGTGGGTTATTTGAAAAACAACATTTTTTTTTTTGGTTACTAAAAAAAAAGGGAAACCTGGCTTCGGTTGTGAAAAATCACCCCCTCCATCACCACCGAGAGCCACTCCCGAGGCGATGCCCGGTCTGCCAGTTTAAACCAGAGGGCCTGGAAGTCCAGGGTTTCGTCTGGATTTGGCTCTTTGGGCAGGCCTTTGACCCCGCAGCGTTCCCAAAAAGGGGTCAGACAGGTGAGCAACACCACGATCACTGCAACAATCTGATCACATGCCCCACCGCTCCGTGACCGTGGTGCCCAACGTCCCGTCATGCCCTGCTCTGTGCCGGGCCCCGTAGCTGCGGGGCCCCATGGTTCCTTCCCTCAAACCGGCTTACCCCTCACTGCAAGAAAGTCAAACATTTCAGTGGAAGTGGGTTTCAAACTCCGCGTTAAAAGCTTTAATTCACCCGGAAGAAGAATGAAGCCCCTTGGGAGTCGACAGGGGTGAGTTTGGGTGGTGGGGGGAACCCCGCGTTTAGCCCCTTTCCCGTGCCCCCAGAAACGTCTTCTTTTGCCCTCCGCATGTGCTTCCACCTTTTTGGGGTGTTGTGGGGAGCGTGGAATGGCGTGCATGTCCCGATCGTCTGGGGTGGGGTTGAAACTTTTGGGAAGGGCCCGGGTGGAGGTCATGAGAATGAACAAAGTATTCACATTCTTCTGGATTATATTCCCAGGAGTAAGTGTGGGCCCGGGCCTGTCGGGGGAGGGAAAAGGGCATGGGGGAAACGGTTGACCCCCCTGGTTTTCCCGGGGGCCGCCATTTCCCTTCAGGTCCCGACCCTCAAAGGGGGCGTGAGGGGGCGCGGGCCAGCGGCCCGGGGGTTCACAATGATGTTGTCCCCCTTCAAACGCCTTCTCCCGCCAACCAAAAACATCTAAAAACCAGAGTGAGTGACACGAAGAAACCCTAAAAACAAAAACACTTTAACGGGAAAAAATATTTTAGAATTTATAGGGCTGGGCAGTAAATTGGGTCGCATCCCAAAAAAAAAAAAAAAATTTTTACTATTGTTTGCTTTCTGTGTATATTTATTATGTATGTATAAAAACACCAGCGTGTATATATTTAAGAAAAAAAATCTCAAATAACTATATTTAAAAAATTTTCACCATTAATATTAAATAGTTAGAAAAATATATAGTAAATATTAAAAATTTTTTAAAAAAAAATTTCGTTAAATTAAGTAATTAAATAATATTAAATTATAAATAATATCAAAATATACTGTATTTGAGTGTGTGTATTTATATACACATAATAAATATACACAGTACACACGCACATATTATGTAAACAAACTTTTGTTTTGGATGTGATTAATCGTTGCCTAGCAATAAAATAAAACAAAAATGAATAAAAACTATTGACATTTTACTTATAAAAATAACAATTTATAGATGTTAAAACGTACTAATAAAAATTATAAAACACTTACCAAAGTTATCAAAACTAGTTAACTAAAACCATAGAAAAATAAATAAAGAATTACTTGAAAAAAAAAAATTTAAATGAAAAGTATTTTCTAAAAAAAAAAAAAAAAAAAAACTGACATAAAATTAAAATCTACAGATATAAAAAAAAACTATTAAAGTTAACTAAAACTATAACTATACTATATATATATATTATATATATATATATATAATATATATATATATATATATATATATATATATATATATATATATATATATATAAAGTTACATGAAATAATCCTTCACTGACATTGAAAGTTTTAAACATTAAAAACCTTTTCGAAATATAATTACAAAAACACCAAAATGACAAATAGTTTAATTATAGTTCACTAAAACCAAAAAAAAAAAAAACTTTTATTTGAAAAAAAACAATACTGAACTGTAATTAAAAAAATAATCTTGAAAAAAAATAATAAAAAAAAAAAAAAAATACACTAAAAAATTTTTTTTAAAAAATGAAAGTACTTATACGGGATTTTACGCCCCCTTAAAATTAAAATTTAAAATCCTTATCTAATCATGAAAAACCATTTATTGTTAAAGGGGCTAAGACCCCCTAAACAGAAAACTTACCAACGTTTTTTTTTAAAAAATTAGTGGGAAAAAGGAATATTTTTAATTTATGACAAGAGTGCACCATAAAAAATCACATCATAACAGGATTCTGACCTTTTTAAAAAAAAAAAATATTTTTTTTCCCCAATTTTAAAAATCATCAGAAATTAATATCAACTGAAAAACTTAATCTCAAAATCATTTTTAAAAACCCATTTTTAAAACCCAAACTTGAAAACCATGAACATGGAATAAATTAAAGTTACAAAAGTTTTGGGGGGGCCATGTTTTTAATAAAAGTGAAAGTTTGTATCGGCCCCAAACAGCGCTGGCATGGCTGCCGCCACCCGCCACCTGGTGGCAAGGCCCCGGCCCCCTGGGGATCACCCCAACAGATCTCCCCCCTTTTTGGTCGATCCCATTTTCTTGGCGGCTATCTTTTTTAAATTCATCCACCCCCTGAATCTGGGGTTTTGATTCCCCCCTCCCACCCCCCCCCAAACCAACACCGGCAGGAGAGAAAACACGTGAGATGGGGGAAAACCCGGGCTCGGCAGGACTGTGGGGTTTGTGAACGGCACCGGGGTGGCAGGCCCCTCTTCTTGGCTTTGGACAAACTTTTTTTTGGGATCGCCTGCAGCTCCGGCCGGTTTTCCTCACGTGCCCCCTTACCCCCGGGCCCAAGCGTACCCCTTTCCCCAAGACCAGTCCATTTCCCATCTCTAGGGGGTTTCCCCCCCAGATCTCTGCCCACACCAGGAAGGGCAAACTAAACACAAAACCCAATGTGAAAAACCATAACATTACTGGCAATACAAGAAAAAAAGTCATTCAAAATATAAATAAACCTAAAATAGTCAAAAATAAATCCCCCTCTCACACCCAGGACATCTAAAACTATTTTTATAAAAGTTTTTAATATTATTTTGCTCATAATACACAAATTAAAGGAAAAATTTGTTTTGCTTTTTTTTTAAGTTAAATTTTGGGATTTAAATTTTTTCCCATTTGTTTAATTTTACATTTTTAAAATTTTTAAAATTTGTGTTTTTTTTTTTTTTTTTTTTCCCATTTTGGGTAAATTTTTTTATTTCTTTTTTCTAGTTCGTTTTAATTTTTATTTTTTCCATTTAAAATTTTTTTTTAAACCCTTTTAATTTATTGAAATTTTTTTCAATTAATTGCCATGGCAACAAGTTTTTTTTTTTTTTTATTTCTATTATAATGTTTTAAAATTTTTTACGGGTTTTTTCCTCTTTTTCCCGGTTTTATTTTAAATTATTTTTAAACATTAATTTGATGTGTTTTTTGTCACTATTAAATTTTTTTTTTATTATTATTTTTTAATTTATATTACATTTAGATTTCATTTTCATTTTTTATTTATTTCCAGTTAGTCTTTTTAATTCAACAAAACCCTTTTTTAGTTGCCAAGGCAACTTTTTCCCTTTACATTTATTTTTAGTTTTTTTTTAAAAAGAAAATTTTACCCCTTTTAAGATTTTTCCAATGATTTTTCCCCTTTGAAAAAATCTTTTAGAAATTAAATATAGGCTTACTTCATTTTTTTTTTTTGTTTAAATAATTAATTAAATTTCACTGAGGGCAGGGGTTCAGAGCATAAACAAACAGACCAAAAATACAAAGTTTTTTTTAATTTGAATTAGTTTTACATCGAGGTGAAATTTCAGATGTTGGCTATATCAGGGGAGGTTTCCCTTTGCCCCAGGGGAATGACCCCCGGGCCCCCCCGACCCGCGGGGATTGGCCCGAACAGGGCCCGCGCCAGTTTCTCCTTCCCCCGGGCTGCACCCCCCCCCTGGGCCCAGGAAAGTCCTCGGGCACCCCGGGACGCCACTTAAATTTAAAAAACCCCACGCCACCCGCGAAAACCAAAGGGACCGTGGGGGCCCCCGTGAGCCCCAAGCGGGGACTTTGACCCCGGCTGGGTTTTAAGTACCGGAAGACACCAGGGGCCCCGGGGTCCCCAGGGCAAACCCCCGCCATGTTTCCGGGGCAAAACCGATCCGGAGTGAAACGCCGGAAAAACCGATGGAGCGCCGGAACAGACACAG
This sequence comes from Cyprinus carpio, assembly GCF_018340385.1. NCBI lineage: Eukaryota > Metazoa > Chordata > Actinopteri > Cypriniformes > Cyprinidae > Cyprinus > Cyprinus carpio. Next base: position 253,018 of record NC_056575.1, read on the forward strand.
GGGTGAACCCAAACCCCGTTTGCGTTTCCTGTGACCATAAATCCGGGATTTTTTTAACTCACGGACGATTCCGGGGCAAGCGAAGCCACGTTTCCAAATTTGTTCATACAGGCAAAAAACCACCAAAAAAACCCGGGAAAGAGAGTAATGTCACTATTCCCCGGGGGAAGTTTAAAATTCCCATTTTAGCCAGTTTTAACTGTTTTTTACTTTTTAAAAAAAAAAAAGGAAAAAAAAAAAAAAAAATTAATAAAATATATAAAAAAATAATTTTATATATATATATTTTATATACACACACACAAAAAAAACCCCCACACAAAAAATATATATATACAAAATATAAAAAATATACATAAATATTATTATATATATATATAAAATATATATATATATATATATATATATATATTTTAAAAAATATATATATAAAAAATTTCAAGTTTATTAAAATGTTTAAGAATAAATATGGGCTGGTAAATATTGTCCCATAGTGCATATAATGATGAAAAAAATATTTTAAAAATTTTACAAAATTAATATTAAGTAATTAAATATAAAAATTTTTAAAATAAAAATTTTAAATATTACACCATTAATTTTAATTTTTAGATAATATGAAATTTTAAACTTTTTAAAAAAATTAAAAAGTTAATTTTAAGAAATTTAAAATTTAAAATTAAAACATTACTTTTAAAGAATTAAAAAATTATATAATAAAAAAAATAAAAATTGTTAAATAAAGGGAAAATTAAATAAAATATTAAAAAAAAAGTAAAAAATATTACACAGTTAAAAATTAAGAAAATATTATATAGTAATTTTAAAAAATATAAAAAAAAACTACAAATTTAAATAAAGAAATTAAAAAAAATAGTAATATTAATTATATAAAATTATTAATATCAAGTAATTAAATATAATATTAAAGTAAAATTTTGAAATTTTAATATTAAGTTTTTATTTTATATATAAAAATATATAAAAATATATATTTTATATATATATTTATATATTATTTTAAAATATAAAATAAAAATTAAAAATTAATTAAGAAATAAAAAAAATATAAATTTTTAAAAGTTAATTTAAATAATTAAATATAGAATATTTAAAATAAAAATAAAATTTTTAATATCAAGAAAAATAAATATTAAATAAAAAATGGGAAAAAACCCCTTTAAAGTTTTTATGGAAAAACCCATTTTTTTTTTTTTTTTTATAAATTTTTTTTGCATAAAACTTTGGGAAATCTATGCATTTATAAATAAGGGCTTTTTACAAAGAAAATTCAGAGCAGATCCCTGGGGTATTTTTTAAACCCCCTTACACTGTTAAATATTTAATTTCATGTTCCCATTAGAAGAACTTGGGCCCTTTGGGAGTCTGAAAGGGGGTGTCAGGGCCTGACAGTGTGTGTGTGTGGTGTGTGTGTGTTGTTGGTGTGTGGGGAAAAATCATACAGCACTACCATCGTTTTATAAAGTAAGTTTTTCTAAAATCATTTCTAACCCAAAAACCCCAAACCCACCATCGTTGTGTTTTCACAGGGTTTTTAAAGATAAAAAACACTTCCCCACAATAAAAATTTGATTCATAAAAAAACAAATGATCAGAAATGTGCAGTTCGTTCACCTCCACCACGCCCAGGCTTTCCTAAACCCCGAACATGAGTTTTCTCCAGAGGATCTTCACATAGAAACCCCCCCACCAACACAAACACACACACCACACTTCACAAAAAAAACACAAATTACATGGGGGCCCCCCTTATCAAAAACCACGTACACCCCCAAAAAACCCGATGTTACCGCTCAAAACTCAGTACTGTTACCCCCGAGCCCCTTTTTTAATTTAAGGTCGTTTTGGGAGTATTTGGGAGGTCACTGCTGGGCGTAGAGGTTTGGTTTCCCTGCACCCGCACAAGCCCTTTTTTTGATCCGCCAGCATTTTTTTGGGATTTTTTTTCCCGATACTAAAGCTCATCGTTAAAAGAGGACTATTTAAATTTTTAATAAAAAGCATTTGGCCCAGCAAGGACCCTTTCAACGCGTCGCCGGTTTCCTTCTTCTTCCGGTCTTCTTTTTTCCTTTGTTTTATCCCGGACTGTCACGGGGTTTGGGGGGATTTGGGGCGCCACCTGCTCGAAGCGTTAACTTTTGGCACAGCGGGCGGGAGCGCTATTTTTTAAAAAAATTTCCATAATTCCTTTATGGGCAAAATTTGGGATTTTTTTAATGGTTTTTTCCCTTTGATTTTTTTTGGGCCCCCCCGGGCTTGTCACAAAACGCATTGTCTTGTACGGGGCCGCAAATTTTAGTGGGTTTTGAAATTAATGTAGTAAATTAAAAAAAACCCTTTTTTAAATATAAAGCCCTACCAGATACAAAAAATTTGATTAATAAAAAAAATTATTAAAAAAAAAATTTAAATGAATTAATAGAATTGCCCCTGTAAAGACCTATGACAATTAAACATCTTTTTATGGTATTTATTTAAATTTTTTTTTGTTTTTTTCCCGGGACATTTACAAAGCGAAAATTCAGAAAGGGAAAAGAAATGATGCTTAGAGAATGTGTTTCGGCACAAAAAAAATTAAAAAAAGTTTTGAATTTTTTTAGTAGGCCCCCATTTGGGTTCTTTGTCAAACCTAGATTATATTTCGGAAATTAAAAATATTTTATTCAATTTTTTTTTATTTTACAGTATAACCCGTAATTTACAAGAATGTTAATTTTCCCCTTTTATTTTAAATTTAAAAAATTTTTTTTAAAAATATATATTTTAAAACCGGTAATTTTTATTTGATAAAATATATCAAACAATTTTTTTTAATTTTTCTATTTCAGGGCCTTTTTTTTTTAATTAGTTTAAAAATAAAACCCGTTTTTTTGATATTATATGATAATTTATTATTTGATATTTTATTTAACAGTAAAATTTAAAGTTTATAACAGTAATTTTATTTTTAGGCTTCTTTTTTAAAATTAGTTAAAAAAATTTTTTAAAAAAATTTGTTTTAAAAAAAAATGGTTTGATAACATAAAAATAATAAAGTGATAAAATAAAACCGCCCATTTTATTTATCTATTTTAACATTTGGGAGTTTTTGTTTTACTTGCGGGTTTTTTTTTAAAGGTCCAGAAACTGCAAACCCAAGAAATCTTTTTTAAATTTTAAGGTAGTTCCCCCCGCGGTGGGGGGGGCTAACCACATGGGAGCGATCCCATTTGGTTTTAGAGGGGTTTATTGCTCGAAAACCTGCCAGAGATCAAACAAAAAAGGGGAACAGCAGACAGCTGGAAACCGCTTCAGTCAGAATTTTGAACAGGTGAGCTTCCCGGGGCTTTAAGAGGTGTAGAATCACTTGTCCAGCCTGTTTTTAGTCTATATAGTCTCTTCTTGGTTATTGTTCGGCGTTTCGAGCTGCGGGAGATTGATGTGGTTGGTGTGTGTGGATGTGTTTGTTGTTTGTGTGGTTTGTGCTGTGTGTGGTTTGTTGTGAAAATGAACCATGGTTTTACTGCAGCTACACCTTGTATCTTGTTCTTAACCGGTAACCAAAGTTTTCCTACCTATAAGGTTGTAATACAGGATATTGTAAGCTTGGCTACCATTATGATTATGTATGTATGTTACTCTCGCTTTTATTAGAATACACATTGGTTCATTGTGTGTCTATTTTGTTAACGTAATGAACAATTTGAGATTCTCACATCCCAGAAGAAGGTCTCATGGTTCTACGTCGGCGGTAGAAGAATAAGGTTAATATCCGGTAATCTTTTTTATGTTGCAGCCCTGTATCCTGAAATTATTTCAGCACGTGTCCTTTGCAATTTTTAAAGCCACTGTTGACAGATGCAGTAAGTTTTTTACATTTTTTAAATTGAATCTGTAAATATTTTAACTTGCGTTGTGTGTGTTCTGAGACTTGTGGCTATCCTGCCAGGAAGAAACTTGTTTGCGGGAAATGTTCGAGCTGTTTTGAGTTTCTGCTTTCCCTGTCTGTTAGTGGGTCTGTTCAAGTTCGGAGCTACCGGGGGGGGTTTCACGAGGGTCTTGCCGGGAGGTCACGAGGGGTCTGCCGGGGGTCACGAGGAGCTGTCCGGTGGTCAAGATGGTCCCTGCCGGGGGTCACGAGGGTCTGCCGGGGTAACGATGAGGCTCTGCCATGGGGGTCACGAGGGTCTGCCGGGGGTCACGAGGGTCTGCCGGAGGACAGGGATGGTAACCGCTGAACCCTCGCTGAACTCTGAGCTTGTTCTGGACTCGGGTTGCTGCTGTGGATGCTCTGAGCTCGTGGACCGCTCTGATCTATAACTCGGACGCCGTTCTCTGGGGAACTGCTTTGACGGAACCGCGTTGTTTGTTAAACAGAACGATCATTTGCAGTGTGTCGTGATAGGTGTGTGTGTGTACAATAAGAGGACCAAAACTGATTGTTTGTGTGCTGTTCATGAATCCCAGATCTCTCCTCTGATCCGAGTTCTCTCCAAACCTTCTTGTGAGTTCTGATCCGGTCTGTCTGTTCGAGTGAGGTTTTGTGTTCAGGTTTGTTGTGGATGAGCTGTGGCTTGATGATGTGTAGTCTGAAGTTAAAACGTATCCAGTTGTGTGTCCTGAACAAAGCGTGTCCTCAGATAAAGGCAGGCTTTAAATCCAGGACGCGTCTGCATCTGAGATGTGAACGGGTTTTCATAACTCCGTCCTAGTGTATTCTCGACACGGATCAAAGACCACTGTACTGGATGCTGAATGGATTCACTCGCCGTGGTGAGAATTTTTACAATTTAACTTGTTTATAGACCTCACAAACACACTCTTCTTCTTCATCTGCAATTGAGTCCGATGTGGAGGCAGACCTAGTCCAGGAGCATATTCGCTTGCTGGAGCTCAGATAATTGTGTGTGGAGGCTGATTAATAGATATTATAACGACAAGCGATTCCTTTAAAAGATGTTTTAAGAAAAAAAAAGATTATTTTATAATAATAAAATAAAATTGTTGACTTTAGCCTCTGAGCTGGATCAATTTTTTAGAAGTCGAAACAGAAAATTTGTTTCCTGCTGGAATAAGCGCTGCTGCTGGGTCTGGTGTCTGAGTCCCAGGGGGAGCGTCTGGATCTTCACTTCCCCCCTTCAGGTCCAGCCTTCTCTCGTCGTCTGGACGCGCTCTGATCCGCCTGTACAGCTTGTTCCAGCTCACGACCGGACGACCGTCACACAACCGTGCGTCAGTGGACCAGACTGGGACTCGAACCCAGGACAATTTCTCCTTCAGAGAGACGCGCGCAGCCCAACGGAGCCACTGGCCACTTCCACGACGCTCACAGCTCTTTTTTTTGGACTTTTGTCTTGTTTTTTCTTTTCTTTAAAGACTAATGAGGACAACAGGATTCACACAGGATTTGAAACCCAGAGCTCTCGGGTTCTGGATCTGATAGCTCAATCCGCTGGGGCCACAGGCTCTTCCACGCCACGCAGTCCCCTTTTTTTTAGGTTTGGCTCTTTTTTTTCTTTCTTGAAAGTTCTAGATAAGCAAACATTTTCCGTTCTTTTTTCTAACCTTAACACAGTATTTGAACCCGGAGCTCTCGGGTCCTGGATCTGAACCGCGTCAAGACCACTTGGGCCACAGTCCCGCTTCCACGTGCAAACCATCTTTTTTTTTTTTTTTTTTGGAGCTTTGGTCCCTATTTTTTTTCATTTAAAGTCTAGAGAGAATACATTTTTTTTTTTTTTTTTTCACTTTACCAAAGGATTTAAAGCCCAGAGCTCGTGGGTGAGCAGCTGACGCCAGACCGCTGGGCCGACCAGCCTCCTTCCACACATAAGGCCTCTTTTTGTTTGGAGTTTTGTCTTTCTTTGTTTTTTTTTTCTTTAAAGTCTAGAGAAACTAAACTTTTTCCATTTTTTTTGTTTTCGACTTTAACTCAGGATTTGTAACCCGGAGCTCTCGGGTCTGGATCTGACACTCAGGTCCACTTGGCCACAGCCTCTTCCACCCATAAAGCAGTTTTTTTTGGAGTTTTGTCTATTTTTTCTCTTGTAAAGAGTCTAGAGAAAATAATTTTATTTTTTTTTTCACTTTAACACAGGATTTGAACCTTGAGCTCTCGGGTGAGCAGCTGACGCTCCATCACCGCTGGGGTGGGCCACAGGCTCATCCGTGTCTCTGTCTCTGTGTCTCAGTGTCTCTGTGTCTGTTTCTCTGTCTCTGTGTCTTTCTCTGTCCTCCATGTCCCTCTGTGTCTCTGTCTCCATGTCTCTGTGTCTCATTTTGTTTCTTCAGCTGAATCCGTGAAACTAAACTGTCTCCAGCAACAAGAGTTGAGGCTTGAAGGCACATCGAGCTCTGATGTTCAGTACCAACCGTCTCTTTTTGGAATTGGTTGTTGTTCTGTGGTCGGTCAGAAACACTGAAAACTCATTTAAACCAAGAGTGAGGTTTTTGAACCAGCGGCGTCCGTGTTAAGAACCGCGTTTAAACCACGGCTCGCTCGTCTTATTCCTATCGTTAAACACTGGGAAGCACCTGAACACTGGCTGTGTGTCCTGGAGGAGTGTGTCAGTCCTGTAAAAGGCGGACGCCCAGTTTGCTGCTGTTTTTTGAACTCGTGAGAGGCCTTTCTTGACCTCCCTTTATAAATCGTGAGTTCCTGGAGGCACCAGTATCAATGGATATGAAAGGAGTTCCAGCAAATCCTCCTGAAAAAAACAGTCAGAGAACTTAACCAAACTGTAAGAATTACCTGATGTTTTAAATTTTTTTTAAAAAAAAATCAGAAAAATTCTGCTCTTTATTTCTAGGCAGAGGAAACCTTTATCTTGCATTGATTTAATATTTAATAAATTGTTATTTACCATAAAAGGCAGAAAAAAAAACCCTGTCAAATTTATATATACATAAATATATACAGCTGTAGTAGACTTTTAGGAGTAGGGTTTCATCGCCCTCCTGTGGTGAATTGTGTGAATTACATTAAAGCGATTTATTTCTACAGATTTAACGCGAGACAGAAGAAAACCTTGCATTTAATTACTTTGCGTTGATTTCATATTTTTAATAATTAATAATCACGACCTTCTGCAACAATAAAACATCTGGACAAAACCGCCCTTTTTTTCAGTCAGAATATATTATTTTATACTCTGAGCGCTCATCCTGGTGGTTGAGAATTGCACTGTTGCAAAATTGTTGTTAAAATTTATAAATATATTCATTTATTCAAAAATTTAAAAAATTAATAAATTATTGATATATACTGTGCAACAACAAAACATCTGATAAATGCATTTTTTTTTTTTTTTGTAGAATATATTTTAGATCAATAAACCAAAGAAAAAATATTATAAAAATCCTTGTGTGGGCTGCTTTTGTTAAAATAAATATACAAATAATATATTTTTAAACAGCGAGTCATGTTAATTTAGTTTCCTAAACTCTTTATGTTCTAGTCGTTGTAAACCTTATTTGCATTAATTTAATAATTAATACATTGTTATTTTACCATGAAAAGCCATAAAAATATATTCTATTCCATATAATATTCATGTTCAAAATGTTGTGCATTTAATAAATTATTACCTATCTAAAACTTACATTTGCTTGTGGAAAGTTCTTTTTTGCAATCAAACATAAGGTGTTGGCCAATTAAATCCGATTATTTATATATATTTTGTATTGAATTACAAAAATGTTTTAATACTTTGATATTTGCAGTACTGGAAGTTATGCTACTTAATGTATAAATTATAAAAAAAATAAGGGCTTTTAAACTCACAAATAAATTCAATTCAAATTTCAGTAAGCTTTTAAACTGCTGTAGCACAAAATCTAATTTAAAAATCTGTATTGATTCATTTTAATTTATTATTTTACGGTGAAATGACCTGGATATGAGGTTCACACTAATATAATATTCCAATATCATCAATAATAATAATTATTTATATTAAAACATGATTTTTTTTTGGTAACGAGTTTTGTAATTAGAAGTCCACTTCCACAAAAATGGCGTTAAGAGCAGATTTACACCTACATAAACACTTTATCATTATACATTAATATTTACATTTTAATCATTTTAAAAATATGTTTGATATTTTTATATCAATATTAATATTACACAAACACACAAAAAATACATAAATATTTTTTTTTTTTTTTTTATTCCTTTCTTATGTCAGATATATATATATATATATTAAAATTAATAATTTATTTATTAATTTTAATATACTATTTTTGTTTTATTCTCTCATGTCTTATGTCAGATATTGTTTTTCAATCTCTTACTAATTTTTTTTTAATGCGTCGTATATAATATAGAGTATCTATTTTATACCTTTCAATTCAAATAATTGAGAATTAATAAACATTATTTTACTGGAGTGTTTTTCCTCTGGGTTAAAGTCAGTTGCGTCGCTGATCCACGCGGTGGCGCTGTTGCTGTTTGTATGAAGGCGAGTCAGAACAGGCTCATATTTATATATTAATATCTGACTGAGGCATAATTGTAAATTAATTGAGTTCCTATTTATAAAAGATTTAAATAAAGCGGTTCGTATTATGTCAAGCTTATTTGTTACTCAAAACAGGAATAAAAAGAAAAAAGCATTTTATGTAAGAAAGACTGTAAAGATTATTTGTACTTTTAACATTTCATTTAAAAATGTAAAAGTTAAAATTTAAAGTGAATAAAACTAATAGCCTACATAAGCCGCAGATCACGTGACTGATATTCAAATCAAGCAGCACGATTGAAAGCCTGATATTGCTTTTACGATTCAATAAACAAAACATTAATATTGACTAACTTAAATTAGTTTTCCCAATTAATTTGTGTATTTTCATTTCTCCAAACAAACTTAATGATTGAATGAATCGTTTGAATGAAGGAACGAGTCGTCTGAGCGAATGATTCATTGATTCAATGATTCATTGAATCGCGGCAGTTTCGTTGCTAGGCGAATCGGTGTTGCTGAATGAATCGTTTGAATGAAGGAATCAATGACTCGTGTTGATTCCGGAGCCGTGTACTAGCATACTACTCTTACTATTCCTGCCATTAAAAAAATACGCTAGAAAAAAATTAGAAATGAAAAGCAAGCATTCACGAATTTGGAATCACTTGTCAGTTTCGTTCCTTAACGAATCAGTTAAATGAATCGTTTGAGAATTAATGAATCAATGACTCACTCACTCATAAAAACAGTCGTTTGTCGCCACCTACTGGAGAAATAATATAACGCGTCTGCAAATCCTTTCCACTAATACACAGTGTGAAATCGAGATAATGTAATGAAATAATAAATTAAATAATATTTCTGTGTGTGTAACGTCTTCGGTATAAAGACAAAATGCTCTCTATTTTGGGGCTGAGTGAAATTTTTGACATGCTTTTCTAAATAATTAGTTTTTTTGTTGACTATTATATTACTTGATTATGTTTTCATTACTCACTATACTACGTAATGCGTTAGAATGCATTTATTGAATTCTTTTGAAATATTTATTTTAATCAATTTTATACTTTTTTAATGTTTTATTGTTTTATTTTATTTTAAGTGTATATATATGTACTATATAGTATATCTATGTGTGTGTGTGTGGTGTGTGTTTAATATATATACATTTGTGTATCTATGTGTGTGTGGTGTGTGTGTAATGTATATAATATATATATTATATATATTTTTATTTTTTTTTTTTTTTTTTTATTTTTTTAATTTAATTTTAAGTATTTTTCTGTTATTTCTTCCACAGGGCTCCTAGCAGTACCCCTGGGTACATTCTGCCATTTTTTGTAAGTGTTTGAAGGTTGCAGGTGGACATCTGCTGGACGTCACACTGACCTGAAGCGTCGAGTCTGGAGCTCTGGAGTCCCTGATGATCTTCACGCTGCAGGTGCTGCAGGACACGTGGAGCAGAACGGATTCATCCACCCTGATCTCCAGCGAGGACAGCAGACCCATGAGAGGGTCTTCACACGGCTCGATGACAGTGAAGACACACATTTATCTGTCTAAATGAGGACAAGGCCACAAACCATTCTTTACGAATGTATATGTGTCCTAAAACCAATAGTAGGAAGTAGTTTCTTGAACTTTAGAGTCTGAGTACAGCTATTAAACCCACGCACATGAAGGAAAGTCAAAGTACCAGCGAAAGGCTCTTTCTGATCAAACATAGGCTCTGACCCCTGCGCTGCTGCCCAGGTGACCGCCGCTCGAACCGGAGAGCAGCAGGAGGTTCATTAGCAGGGAGTGAGATCCTCACCGTCGTTCAGGTCAAAGGTCACAGCTCCTGCTGCTTCTAATCAGGCCACCAGTAATTAAGAGTCACTGAAGTAAACACACTAACTGTCGGACGGGGAGTTCACTAAACGAAAACAACAGCGATGCTTCAGCGTCAGTCCTGACCTCCTTACTTTGTGTATAAAGAAAAAGTCACCTTGATTATTGAGAGTGAAACGTTTGAAGACTTTAAATCGCTTATATAGACATATACACATATATATAATGAATTCATTAATTTTAGATTATGCACATACATATATTAATTATACATGAATCTTTTAATTGTATTCATTGTTTTAAAAAATGGTTTGATATTTTTATATAAATATTGATATTACACACACACATTTTATTGAAGAATTCCTTTTCTTATAATTATATACTAAATATCTGAATAATTTTTATATAGTTTTTTTTATCATTAATTTTTAATCTCCTATATTGTCTGATATTTTGTATTTATATTGATTTCATTATATATATATATATAATTATTATATATATTCTATATATTATATCATAAAATATATCATAAATATTTATAGATGTTTTATGTAATTATTTATTTATATATAATTTTTAAACATGAATTTATTTTTACATATACATTTATCATATATGTACACAAACACGTATATTCTACAGTAGAACTACACTAATAATTATATATTTTTATAATATGTGTGTGTGTGTGTTATATTATGTTATACTATATATATCTGAATGTATAATAACTAATGATTTTTAGATGATAATAGAACACCAACCAATAGTGTATTGTTTTTAAAACACTATTTAAAAATGTGTTAAAAAAAACAGCTATCAGTAGGTGGCGCTGACGGAACATTTGCCGCCGAGTTTCTTTGATTAGCCAATTAGAGGAGCGCGTCAGCAGGCGTCTGGAGGCGCAGCGCTTATTTATTTTGGGTAGAAGACGCCCCTGACTGCCAGCACAAACACACACACACACACACAGAGAAATCCTATTGAATATTTTTGTGAGACTTTTGGAAATGAACCCAGAGACACGCATCTGACTTGAGGATCATCTCAGCTGATGATGATGATGAAGATGATGATGATGATGATGATGATGATGTGTCTCCACATGAGTGTTGATTAAGAATCATTTACTCTGGACTGGTTCCTCAGTCTCCTCAAACCCCTCTAAACCAGCCCCGCAAACCACTTCTGATGGAAAATGCAGATGTTTGCAAGTTTCCCCCGTGCGCACGTGCAAGTGTTAACTAAACGAGAAGATTTAAACAAACACAGACAGAATAAACAACCACCTTAACAACCCATCAAACAAAACATAAGTCAAAAACGAGCCTGAGACGCACCACACCAGCACTGAGTTAGTTAGCTGTTTCTAGTAGCTTGACCCGCCCGTTATCCCATATCTCACATCAACATAACAACAATACTACAATGTAACAATTAATAACGTTAGCAAAAAAAATATTGTTTAGCCTATACATCGTTCATGAACTGTTTTGTTAATGTTACTAATTGTTTCAGAGAACATTTCCATAATGTTTGCATGTTCCCTTAACGTTCATAAAACCAAAACGTTTTTAAAGCATTTAAAAAAAAAAAAAAAAAAAAAACCCTGGACATTCAGATATTACGTTTTTTATAACTCTTATGAAAAGTTGTTATCTGGCCTTTAATAATGTTCTCAAAACGTAAGCATAAAAACATCACATACATGGAGCGTTTTTTCTTGAAGGTTTTAGTTGGACGTACATCTGATGTTTTTTTTTTTTATGTTACATTTTTTTAGAACGTTCGGAGAAAATTCAAAAGTAACGTTCCGAGAATGTTTCAAAATTACGAAACGGAGTGTTCCCTTAACATTCGCAGAACCAAGAAAAATGTTTCTAAACTATAAAAAAAGAACTGGATGTTCAGAGAACATCTTCAGAAATCAAAACTTATTAATTATTACTGTATCTGTGCGCGTGCTGGATGATGCTTGTGGGGATTAACAGCACTGAGCGCGTGCGCATGTGTTTTGCACGTGTGATTGATCACTACAGCGTTTGAAGTGCAGCAGCTCACCGACTCTGAAGAACCATCTGGGCCTTAAAACACACAAAGAATAGTGTGTGTGTGTGTGTGTGAGTGTGTGTTGTGGTGTGAGTGAGGTGTGAGAGAGAGAGAGAGAGGATGAGAGAGAGATGAGAAGAGAGAGAGAGAGGATGAGAGAGAGAGAGGAGAGAGAGAGAGAGAGAGAGAGAGAGAGCGAGAGAGAGAGAGGAGAGAGAGAGAATTTGAGAGAGAGAGAGAGAGAGAGAGAGGAGAGAAGATGAGAGAGGAGAGAGAGAGAGAGAGAGAGAGAGCTTAATGGCCGTGAGAGTTTGTTGTTGGTCCCCATTGACTTCCATAGTATGGGAGAAAAAATACAATGTTAGTCGATGGCTACTGTGAGCTGTTTGATTCCCAACATTCTTCAAAATACCTTCTTTTGTGTTCAGCAGAAGAATTTAACCCATACAGGTTTGGAACGACATGAAGGTGAGTAACTGATGACTGAATTGTCATTTTTGGGTCAACAGTCCCTTTAATGCAGTAAATCGATTTATTTCCAGTGTAACTGTATTATAGTAAGTTTATGGAAAGGCACACTGATGTAAAAGAAGGTTTAGTGCTGTTAGAGAGCGAATCGTCCACCTGTGCTCAGAACAGCAGGTTTGGTAACAATCACACGAGTCCGGAAAACCAACATTACCAAGCCATTAGTGTAATAACAGTTATTCAACCTCTGCAGGAACATTAACACACACACACACACACACACACTGAACCAGGTGCTCACATCGTCCAGTGTGCTCTCTTCTAAAGCACACTGATAAATGTACCGCCAACATCTAATTCACCCCAAAAAATCATCCTGTCACCATTTACTGTAATGGAGCAGACAAGGAGATGTTTAGCTGAATGTTCACACTGCTGATTTATGTGTAATGAAAGGGAATGTCAAACTATAAAAAACTAATATATATATATATATATATAAAACTCAAAAATAAGAATAAAAATATCACAACATAAAACTATCCTAAAATGTAAAAAAATATATCAGTATCAAAAACATGAAAAATCATAATTATCATAAAAATATGATTTAAAATCATGAAAGTATCATAAAATACCCAAAACAATAAAAGTACTATGAAATATGATGAAAAGTTTTGTAAAAATAGAAAAATATCACAAGTAGCATAAATAAATAAACATATTATTATAATATGAAATCATTGCAGTGTCATAAAAATATCAAAAATATAATATCAAAATATAAATTAAAAATACAATAAAAACTATCATAAAATTCATAAAAACATAAATTCACTAAAGTATCACAACCACAGTCCATAAAACTAGAAGACCAGAGAATGTTTTTTGGAATATGGACTACTGTTATGATACTTTACTGATTTTTTTTTTTTTAAAGATTGACTGATAATCAGCTTTCACTGTTTGTGAAAGAGCAGCTTGGACATTCTGCTGAACGTCTACGCAAACGCCGACTGGCTGAATTATTGCTGTCATGATTGTCTTTGTGTTTCTGAATCTGAAGCTGAGATGATGGAGCCTCGTTCCAGAGCGTCTGGAAAACATCAGGAGATCTTTGTTATGAGAGCCAGTGCGATGGCAACTCAAATCAACTGCATATTGACTCTTGTATTTCTGGAGTCTGATTTCTTCTTGGATGATGCTAATTTGGCTTGGAAGCGGGACGAGAGAATCCGCTGCGTGTGACAGTATATGTGAGTTGGCCGAGCTCCGATAAACCAACAGAGGAACGACTGTGAACCCATAAAAACAGCTTGAGCGACTCTTCTGGGTGGGCCGCGAATCTGGGGATAAAATCACCGTATGATCTGCAGAGGGAAAGTGTTATGTGTTCATGCAAACATGATCTACACGACGGTTCCAGTGCTCATTAACCGCTCAAACCATGAATCTCTGACTGATACTTCAGATCAGATTGCATGGCTTTATATCAGTTAACAGAGACAAGCTTTAAACGTTCAAGATTCATAGAAAAGTAATGTTTATGGAAACTAATATTTGATATAAATTCTCAAAACGTTGAGAGAAAAGGTTCCTAGATCAACATTCTCTTACGATGTTATTTGCACTTGATGTAACATTTAAATAACGTTCTAATCACGACAAGAAAACGATACATTTTAACGTTCTTAGAATATTCAAAATAAACGTTTATTTTGGGTGCAAATAAAGTATCAGAACATTGTGAGAAACGTTTAAATAGCATTCTAATCAAGACATTTCAACATGTTTCCATGTTTTAATAACCTAAATTCGAGACGTTCTTATAACTTTATTAATGTTTGAAATATGTTCTCGAGAAACCGTTCTGAGATCAACATTCTCGAAACATCCTTATGATGTTATTTGTATTTGACAAACGTATTTGTGACCTTTAAATAACGTTATAACCAAGACGAGAAAACTGACATTTTAACATTCTTAGAATTTTACAAACAAACGTTAGATTTTGGGTGAAAATAAGAATGTTAGAACATTGTTATCATGACAAGAAAACTAAACAATGTTCCAGCAACGTTTTTATAACCTACATTTGTTACCTGTGTAGTCAAGCAAAGTCGGTTCATATTGCCATGCGACTGTATGAATGCCGGGAACAAAACTCTCTTTCTCACTGAATTTGACAAACCATTTCATCTCCACTCACCCAAAATCAACATCGCTGTCCTGCATTCGAGTCGTTTTTAATTGTTTGTGGACGATTTACATCTTTTGTAGACTCCCAACATCATTTGAGCTGGTTTTGAGTTTGGGGGCGGAGCTATAAGGAGGTCTGACCAATGGCAGAACACAGGGGGCGTGTTCATGAGCTCCGTTTGAACACAAACTTTGCTTGCTGCAGAAGAACCGTATTACTGCGAATCCACCGCAGTGAACGTCTCTCTCTCTCTCTTTCTGCACATGCAGTGAAGGAATGTGAAGACGTCGCAGCTCGAGGAGCGGAAAGCACCTGGAAACGAAACGCTCTCGTCTCACTGCACACAGTCTAAACACAGACACATTCAAACATTTACACTGGATCCTCAGCTCGAGTGTTATTATTAGTGTTAAACTATTTCTATCTGATCAAAGCTCCAGCACTGGGCGTTCAAGTCGAGAGTCATTTGTCCTTCTCTTAAAATCAGCACTGTTTAATACTTTATCCAATGGTATATAATTAATTAACAATAGTCTATGGTTGTCAGTATCGATTGTTTTAGTTCTTTTCCATCAACAAAAATAGTTAGCAGCGGTGTTCTGTTCCTTAATGAATCAAAGTTTTTGAATGAATCAAGTGAGTCAATGATTCAGCAACCCATTCATAAAGACAGTAGTGATTTGCTTCATTCGAAAATGATTCAATGTTTTTGAACAAATCGAGTGAGTCAATGATTCATCAACCCATTCATAAAGACAGTAGTGACTTGCTTCGTTTGTAAATGATTCAACGTTTTTGAACAAATCGAGTGAGTCAATGATTCATCAACCCATTCATAAAGACAGTAGTGATTTGCTTCGTTCGTAAATGATTCAATGTTTTTTTGAACAAATCGAGTGAGTCAATGATTCAGTGACTCACTTGCTTCATTCCTGAATGATTCAGCCTTTTAAAATGAATCAGGTGAGCTGATGATTCAATGACCCATTCATAAAAACAGTAGTGACTTGCTTCACTCCAAAATTAAACAATTCAACATAACAAAACAAATGAGACAAAGACAAAGACAAAGTGACTCGTGCATAAAGACAGTAGTGACTTTCTTTGCTCCTGAACGATTCAGCATTTTAAAAGGAATCAAGTGAGTTGATGATTCAACGACTCATTCAAAAACACAATGACTTGCTTCATTCCTGAATGAATCATTTACTGATTAAATATAAGTATTTACATTTAAAACTCTTAGAAAGTCGCACTGGAAATCCATTTAGCTCCACTTTCCTTGATGGAGAAGTAGATTTTTCTAACTGCGTACAGGTTTGGTATAATTGATCAGTTTTTATCCTGGCTTCTTTCTGCTGTTATAGACACGAACAGGCCGATCTTCCCAGAAACCCTCACATTCCCACCTGCGCCGACAGAGAAACCGCAGCGGGATTCCAGCGTCTCTTTCTCACTGCAGATTTACAGCAACATCTGCACCATAAAGAACATGTGTTTTAAATCGTATAAAAAAGGGTGGATGAAGATTTTCAGTGTGATTTCCATCAGTAAGAAAGAAAGCATCCTCTGACAGAATCAGATCCTGTATGTTCAGAACCAGAGCAGAACTTTTCCTCTAAGGATCGGTTAATGAGAGAAACGACTCCGCCGGTCATCGATTATCTCAACATCTGCGTCCATGCTGTGCAACATCTGGCAACGATGAGGACCAATCGGCTCTGAAATTCGCCGTGTCTGGCAGCGAGATAAGAGACAGGCATGTGAAATGAATTTGCTCTGCTTAGTCACAGGATGGGAGGTAAACTCTGGGCCTTCAGCTGATCTGAGGTCAGCCGCTCCAGCGCCGGGTCACGTTCAGATGCTCCGGGGCCGACGCGGGATCAGGGAAAATCCTGCGGCCGCTGGTGGTCTGAGAAATAGCTGATTTCCTGTCTAGTTTTCACTGGAGCCAAAATCAAAGTGGGGGAATTATTTTGGAATTCCAGTCGTTCTCATGTTTTTTCGGCCAGGAAACTCTTTGTTGGCTGCGGTTGAAATGAAACGAAACTAAACTCTACTACGCTCTAAACGCACTCAGCTTTCGTGTTTAACGGCTTTAACGGCTTTAAATACCTGCTGCATGAAAATACACGGGAATGTGCAGCAACTAAAATGCACTCCATTTACTTTAATTCATCGGCCTGTTCTTACTGTGAACGGTCCATCAGTGCAGGGTTATTAAAGTCAACTAAAAATGAAATATTAAAACCATAATTTAAAATAAACTTTAACTGAAATATAAAATTTAACTATAGCTGCCAAGGCAACATTTCTCATTTTAACTTAATTTAAATACTAAAAATAAATAAATAAACATTTAAAAAGTACTAAAATCATTTAAAAATAAGTAAAAATTATATTCAAAAAGTGAATGAAAATTAAAAAAATAAAATATAAAAAAAAAAAAAACTAACTAAAAATGACAAAAACAAAAAAAATCACGAAATGAAAATATAAAAACGGATTTCTAAATATTTAATTACTAAAAAAATTTTTAAAAAGTACTAAAATAATTTAAAAAATAGTAAAAATGATATTCAAAAAATGAATGAAAATTAAATGCAGAATTTGAAACTAAAAATGACAAAAACAAACAAAATCACTAAATGAAAATATAAAAACGGATTGTAAATATTAAATACTAAAAATAAATAAAAATGTAAAAAGTACTAAAATAAATTAAAAATAAGTAAAAATTATATTCAAAAAATTAATGAAAATTAAATGCAAAATCATAAAAAAAAAAAAAAAAAACTCCTAAAAAAAAAATGACAAACACAAATAAAATCTCTAAATGAAAATATAAAAACTCATTCCAAATGTTAATTAGAAACTATATTAGTATTAGTACTAAAGAAAAAAAAAATGAAATAAAATGTCATTTAAAGATGCTTGTCATCATTAATAATTCATCCAATTAATTTATGCAATTCATCACAGATTAAATCAAATCCCATCCTGTTTTTGCATGTATGCAACTTTCAACCCATTAAAATAATAAACACATAAAAAAAAAAATATAACCTTCTTCTTGTCAAACATCCATTTTACTCAGAAATGTTCATGTTGACTTTAAAACTTGTCTTGTCAGTTTTGATGGAGATTTCGACGTGATGTTTAACTTTAAAAACTTGATGGAGATTTCGACGCGATGTCTCAAACTGATTGAAAAGCGTCTCAATGCTGGATGTGTTTCATCTTTTGTCTTCTCCAGATGTTAACTGATGGACTGGAGTGCTGTGGATTACTTGTGGATTATTGTGATGTATTTATCAGCTCTCGTTCTGACGGCACCCATTCACCGCAGACCATCCATTGCTGAGACACTGATGCAATGCTATATTTCTGTTCTCATGAAGAATAAAAGCACATCGACACAATCAATAATGAAGCATGAACGAGCTCATAAACATGACACCAGCGCTCACGCGTGTAGCAGCTCACGGGAATGTTTATTGTGTACTAGTTTGTGCAAACGGTGCTTTATTCAAAGCAAAAGCCAAAGCGGAATAATCATAAACAGATCTGGATTAAACAATCCACAGTTAACTCGTATATCTGACTCAGGCAGGCGTACATTTACAGGAAAGGAGTAGGAAAAATAAGGGTCATATTTACACTATTAATTTACAAAATATAATTTCGTATAAAATGCATATAATCTGTTTTTCTGTACAAACGTGTCATTTACATTCAGTCGCAGCTCCTTTCTTGAGGTAGAGCGTTTGGGGTTTTTGGCGGCGGCGGCGCTAAGAGCCCAGCGGTGACGTGGGAAAGCTCTCTATCGTCCTGTGATCGAACGGCTGCTCGTAAACACTCGCGTGCTCCTCGTCCAGGTCTGAGTCGGCGTGCAGCGCTGCGTACGGATTCTCGTGAAGGATGACCGCGTTCTGAGTGCACAGCTCCTGCGGCGCTTTCCCAAACGTCCCTGAGACCACAGGCACACGCTTTCATTTACACCTCATTCAAGCAACATCGGTGTTATCAGCTCATGCACTTCCTGGGAATCGAACCCATGCCCTTGACGTTGCTAGCTTTACAGTTAAGGTCCCTTTAGTTAATGCACTGACTACGGTAACAAACACAGTGTTTATTAATCTTTGATAACACGTTGATTGTTAGTTCATGTCATCTCAGGTCCAACAGATGCTACTATTGATTTATTCAATGCTTTAGTGAATGTGGAAATGAGCACTAAGATTAATAAATGCTTTAGAAGTATTTTTTTTTTATTGTAGTCCCTGCGCAAATTATTAAATTAATTTAATAAAATATTTTTTTCTTTTATTTTATAAATATAAACATGAAAATGATTAATTTAATAAATTAATTTCGTTAAATGACAATAAAAGGCATTCTTTTCTATTCTACTATTGTTATAACTATTCTAACTTATTTTTGAAATTTATATATTATGATTTAAAATGCATTTGAACACCGTCTGTTTAATGTTGTGTTATTTTAGTATAATCCACTATTAATATTAATATTTATTTTAATTTTAGCAACTTTTTTATACATAGATTTTATTAATTTTATTTTAGCTTTAGTTTTATTTATTTTACTAAAAAAAGTTACAACATAAAAAACACGAGAAACTATGCCTTGAACAACTATAATTTCAAGTTACTATAATTTTGCATTCATATTTTCAATTCGTTTTTATTTTTACATTTTAATTTTAGTTTAAATGTCAGTAACTTAGTTGCGTTTTTCTATTCATTTTTAATTTAGTTTTATTTATTTTAGTAAAACAAGTTACAACTAAATTAAAAATAAGAAATGTTGCCTTAATAAACTAGATTAATATTTTTTTAAATTTAATTTAATTTTAAATATTATAAATTTATTTTAATTATTGTTTATTTTACATTACAAAAATATATTTTTAGGGTTTTGTAGCTTAATGCTCTGATAATTTGTTAAAATACACATTCATTGATGAAAATTTTTTTAATAAAAAAAAAATAAAATAAAAAAAAATTAATAAAACATGTTAATTGTCAAGTGCATGAAAAGCATATTAGTGTTATTTTAAAGCATTTGTTTCCATGTTTCCTGTTGATAAATATCTGCTCAGACTCACCCATATATGATCCCGAGGAGCCCAGGACACACTCTCCTCTCTCACAGTCCTCCACACAGGAAGTGTCACCCAGCTGCATCATCATGTGATCGTAGGGCTCGAGGGCGGAGCTGCAGGTGTAGAACTCATGCTTCCTGCTGCAGGAGGAAGTGGCTCCGACGGGCCGCTGCTCTGACGCACACGCTGCACGAGAGAAGAAGAGGTCAGGATTAATCACGCAGACGCAGACGGGACGGTCTCTGCGTCACTCACCGCTGAAGGTGTCTTGTAGATCGGGGCTGTAGCGGGGGCTCCGTCTCAGCAGTGAACCCACCGGCCCCTGATAATGACACAGCAGGGGGTCTATCGCCGCCTCCATGTCCGCCTCACTTCCTGTGTCCAGCTGGCAGAGGCCTACAGGAGGAGGAACGCTATTATAACAGTGAAAATACTACAGTAAAAAAGCTCTCATAGTATAGATGCTGAAAAACGGCAATAAATCCAACAGGAAAATGTTTTATTAAATTAAAATACTGTTGAATGTACAGTTCTTGAAAGTCATCGTATAATTGTGACATTCCCAGAAACACATCTGGTTGTTCCCTTTCTATATATACGAAGAAAAATAAATCTGTAATAAATACAATCAGCCATTTCATACAGTTTTACAGTAAAACACTGTACTGTAATACGTTTTGGAAGTGAAAAAGAACAAGTGAAATTCAAAGTGAAAAATCGTTACAATTAAAAAGAAAAAAGTTACTGTCTATTCTTAGTATATTGTTTTAATTTGTGTTTAATATGACTGAGATACTATTATAGATTTATTAATATTTTCATTTTAGAAATGTTGTTTGTTTTTGCCATATTTAGGTAGTTTTTAATAATATTTAGAGTTTTTATTTTTTTGTGTTTCAATTTTAATTTATTTAAAAAATGTACAATTTTAAGAATTTTGTTGTAGTTTTATTACATAAAAAATATATGTCTATTGTTTTATTAATTTAATTTAATTTTATTCATTTTTTTTCACATGGTTATTTTACAAAAAATGTAAAAAAAATAAAATCAAATAAAATCAGAAATGTTGATTAAACAGTTAAGAATCTCATACATTTTAAAATAGTTTGTCGAAAAAAAAAACCACTAAACCATAAAAAAAAATATATTATTATATATATTTTTTTTTTTCCTAAGCAGGCCTAATCTTTTTTGTTTTAGTAAAACTATAACAAAGCCTAGTCACTATATTATAAAGGTAAAATACAGATTTTAGTAATTTGATTAACACTACTACAGTATTTTGTATTTTTAACAGTGCACTTCTGTGCGTATAAAGAGAGCAGCGTCCCGTCTTACTGTTCATGTCTTTGTGCGGCATGTAAAACCCACCAATGAAGGATCCCACCTACCTAAGACTCCATCCACCCTCACACACCATCCGCTAGCGTTCCCTGAGACGACAGATAGCTCGGGATGTCCGCCGGGAGATTCGTCTCATCTAAACATGAGACAACAAAACGGAAGACAGAGAGACGCAGGGTTAGTAGCGTTAAACGTCACCGGTGCGATGTCGGGTCAGGACTGACCTGTGTTGGTGACGCTGCAGTCCTCGTTGCGTCGTCTGTGGTGATAGATGATCACGACCCACACTAGCGAGGTTCCCACCACGCAGCACACCACAGCGATGATCACGATGCCCACCGTGGTCCAGCCGTCCTCCTCCGGCCCCAGCGCCCCGCTGCCCGCCGGCCCCGAGTCACAGTTTGGGTTGGGCAGGACGGCCAGACGCACGTTCCCTCGCTCCGTGCCCAGCGGGTTGGACATCTCGCAGGTGTAGGTTCCTGCGTCTCCGTCCGCGGCGTCCACGATGATCAGCAGCTGGTTCCCGGCGGCGAAGAAGTGTCGCTCGGTCACCTGCAGAGGACTGTCGTCTCTCCGTCCAGTTGATCACAACCACACGACCCACCACCGCAATAAACAACAACGGCGTCTCTGCGGGAAGAACGGGACGCTGCTGATGCACACTGATGCAGTCGAGTTACACAAACAATAATGTGGTGTGACAGATCACTATATAATAATAATAAAAAAAAAAACATATACATATAAAAAAAGAAAGATTTCATCCAGAACCCAAATTCTCATAATATCCATTTGTTTGAGGATGAGGTTGATGCATTAATAAATCATCACTGAACATTATTGGTAGCACCTCACATCTAATAATCTCCATAATTTGAGTGCTTTGTCACTCTTTATGTGTAAAAGTCACAGCTTTCAAATTTTTTTTCACAAAATTTTATAAATAAATGGTTTTGATGCTCTTTAATGTGGTGTGACAGATCACCATATAATAAAATAAAAAAATATATATATAATACACAAAAAATGTCAAAATATTTTATGCATGGATTAGAAGACACAGCAGACGTTTTTGGAGGGAAATACAAAAATATATAAAACAAACTTTAAACATTAAATACAGCCAGTTCTTGTACGTTATTGTGTTTGATTAAATTTTGAATATATATATAATTATATAACATTTTCATTATATTTTACATTTGCTATTAGTGATGTCTTTATTGTTTAATGTATGTTTTATTATACTTAGACATATACATAATATAAATAAAATAATAAAATTTCAAAAAGGAAGTAATTAAAATGTTGACAGAAAAACTGGCATAAAGTTTTCCTAATTATTTAATTAAATATATGTATTAAAATAATTATATTCCAGAAATTAATTAAAAGGTTTATAAAACTGCCTTTATGCCATTTAAATGTTTTCTATGCATTAAATTTGATTAATTATTTGTTTTCTAATTATTTAGTATACAGTCTTTCTTTCTTTTTTTATATACTTTAGTTTCCAGCTACATTAAAATCTTTATTTTTGGTTTTGTAATATAATTATTTTGGTGCATCATTAGTAATTTCACTCTTTTAGAGTCACCTTTTATGACAAACACATGCATCCTCTTACCCAGCACTGTTAGCGTGGCGTTAGCAGAGACGGCGCCGGCGGTGTTCTGCGCAGTGCAGCTGTAAACGCCGATGTCCTCCGTCTTCACGTCCACGCTGAAGAACAGGAACACGCGTCTCTCGGTCATGACGTGCATCCTCCGCTTGCGCTGGGCCGCAGGGAAATCCGGGCCTCCGTCCTTCTGCCAGGCGATCTGAGAGACGGTGGTCCGCTTGGCGGCGTCACTCCAGCCGCGCGGTGTGCTCCGGCGCGGATCGTTCGGTCCATCGGGGCCTTTGGTGAAGAACGGCAGCACTGCTGCGCGTGAAAAGATGGATGAGTGGGATTGTTGTTTCACATAACTTCACAAACGCAAGACATTTTAACACATTTGGCACAGTTCAAAAAATAAAAGCATAGTTTTTTGTGTAGTGAAACAAATCTTTGGATGCAAATTACTTTTAAGAGCGCTCAAAATATATTTATTATTTTTTTTCAGTTTTTTTTATTTTTTTTTAGAATAACGTGTTTTAAAGCGATTTAAACCATTCGGACATCCTTTGAACCCGGGAATGTATGGAGGTCCCTTAGTGTCAAAAATTAGTATTGTAAAATTACCAATGAGATTTTTAGACTTGGTGTCAAAAAAAAGTGCCATAATATATGTGGAGCCTTTGTTCCCCAGAATCACACCACAAGTTTGCTGATGAACATGAATGTGTACACGTAAACCACTGCAGCATGTGAAAAATGTATCACTTTTTTCATCTGTAATTGAAAGTTCATTCATTAACAGTTCAATTTGTATTTAGTTTGAAAACTGATAAATCACAGAGTACTATTAATGTTGAATTCTCGTTAGAAATAACTATGTCTTAGTTTCATAAATTTGGACTTTTTTTTGAGGCAATTATGGGTTTATATATACACACACACATATATTTAAAATATATATATTTGGGCCGATATATAATATTTTTTTTGGTGTAGTTCATGCACAAATGTAAAAAAAAAAAAAAATCTTTACAAGTAGGTCTTAATTCTGGTTGTTGTCATAATTCACTACAATAGATATATTCCAAAGAAAATTTCTCATCAACATAGAAAAAAAGACATATTTTTTTTTTTGGGGTAGGTCATTGCGAAAATTGTTACAATTTCAAATATTTTTTTTTTCTTAACACTTTTTAATCAATAAAGAGTGGGGGTAAGCTCCAGTATCATTGTCAAAACTTTTGCATATTTTTCCAACATTCACGTCGTTTAATGAGAAGTTGCTGATCAGATCACAAATATGGTTTTTAGTTGAAAATA
This sequence comes from Cyprinus carpio, assembly GCF_018340385.1. Lineage (NCBI taxonomy): Eukaryota > Metazoa > Chordata > Actinopteri > Cypriniformes > Cyprinidae > Cyprinus > Cyprinus carpio. Next base: position 277,431 of record NC_056575.1, read on the forward strand.
TAAACTTTTTGACTTTTTAAAAAAATTACATTCACTCTGGGTCCCATATATAACACGAAATGTGGAAAATAGTAAGATGACGGATACGTATGTAAGTGAGGGTTATGAAACAGATTCAGCATAATGTTATTAATACCATAGTCTGTTTGTAGTATTACGTAACATGGTCTGTTAGATGTATTGTGTGATTGAGCCAACCCCAACACCCTACTTGGACGGTGAGTTTGGCTTTTGTGGAGTACGAGGAGCCGAAGTGGTTGGAGATGATCACCTGGTACTCGCCCTCACTAGTGAACTCCACGCTGCTCGAGGCTGCAGTGTGGTCGTGTAACTCGGATGACCTCAGCTGAACCTTGAGAGCTCAGGTTAGCCCTGGTTAATAGGATCTCAGGCGTCGTTCCAGGATCCTGTTGTCTTTCTTTCTTCCAGGGCGAAGGTCCCATCGGGGAGTCGCTGGCCAGTCTGGCCGCGGAGGCAGAACGAACGTCACGTTTGTTGCCTTTGATGGCTGACTGTGTCTCGGGCTGCACGTGATCTTGGGGTTTGGGGAAGTCATCTGCGAAGCACAAAAATATCAAATATGAACAGTTTTTATGATGTTTTTAGTATCTTTAGGCTCAAGTTCCATTTAGCTTAATTTTTTAATGCCATTTTTTTGTCAACAAACTATTATTCTTACATGTTTCTGAAAGAAAATCTCTTCTGCTCACCAAGACTGCAATATATTTAAATTAAAAATCATCCAGTAAAAACAGTAATATTGTTATATATATTTATATACAATTTAAAATAACTTGCAAAATGTAAGTTATTCCTGTGATGCAAAGCTGAATTTCTCAGCAGACATTACTACCAGTATTAATTTAACATATTTTTATTTAATTTTAATTTATTTTAATTTTTATCAAAACTAAATACAGTAAAAACAGTACATATTAAACTGAATATTAGTATTATTCCAGTCTAAAAACTTGTCTTGTATGTGGCAATGTCTGTTAAAACTGCTATTTCTTTCTCGTGACATCAAAGCTGTAGTTTCAGCATCATTACCTGCTGTTTTCAGTGTCACATATGATCTTCAGAAATCATTCTATATGATGATTTCGATTTTTTCCTCGATGTGTGAAACAGTTTTTGTGCTGGCTAAATAAGATTAATAGCTGGAAACCGTGATACATTGATGTTTTTTTAATAATGTTGAATAGAAAGTTCAAAAGAACAGTTTTTCCTTATTTTGCAAAATAAATGCTATCTATATCATTAACGATGTCTTTACTGTCACTTTTCATCGATTTAAATTTGTCCTTGATTGAAAAAAGTTTACTTTCTTTCAAAGAAAAGACCACACAACACAGTTATTATTCAGCAAATTCACAACAGTTTTGATTGTTAATATGAAGAAGAACAGCTTCTGTGGACGAATTCACGAAAATGGGAATCATGAGATAACATCCCAATGAACGGCTGAAACTCGCCCCACGGAGACTCCAAAACGCACCGCACACAACTTCTTTGGCGCCGCGGCGTCAAGACGCGTTTTTTGCCCTTCAGCCAGATGTGGATGGGCGCCAGCTGGGCGTTCACCAGAGGAAGGAAAGGCCTGTTCGCCCACCCAGCGAAAAAAAGAAAACCACTGTGAAGCTGGGCATTCCGCACAGCCATGCTGACGTGTCTTGCAGGTGCCTTGACGGTGACGAGAGAGGCGTGACCATCATCCCCGCATGTTCACCTGAGCCGGCTTTAGTACCAGATTACACGGATTCATACTCAGCAGCTCTGCCAGCTATCTTCATCTGAGACAGAACGCTTTGGCTTTGAACCTGACATGATGGCGTTGTTTGCTCAAAGTCCCGAGGCGATGAGGACGAGCACAGACAGACTTTTTACACAATCATTAAGCCATCACCACTCAAATGGTTTCAGAAGCTAGAAAGAGAGAGTCTCACAGCTGCTCCAGCATGTCCATGGGGTCCTTGAAGGACTATCCGGCGTGAGCTCGATATCGCTACGATTTGCCTTTGGCAGCGGAGTCCTTTGTTAGGAACAGACAAAAACGAATATAAACCTATTGTAAGAGCATTTACTAGGGCTGGAATGGTGGCTGTCACGCGAATTCAAAATTCCAATTAATCTACAAATTAATCGCACATTCGATTTTGGCTTTAGAAAGAATAATTTTGATTCTTTTACGAATGAAATTATACTCTTAAATATTAACCAAAAAGCGCCCAGATAGGTGACTGGCGAGTCGACTGTCTTAATGATGTGAGTTCCATTGAAATCTTCCATGCAACCGATTCATTCAAACGGCCAATGAAGCAAGTGAATGAAGTCGCTGGAATCATTCACACTTCAACTGATTCACTTCACATTGACTGAGTCATTTTGGAAGCGAAGCACTGAATCACTGACCCTCAACTTGATTTGAATCACCCAGTTCCTGCTTCCCTCTTGCTTTACTGGGCGCGATTTTCATTATTGCAAAATTGAGCAAAACAGACAACGTTACATCTAAAATGTAACACAAAATTAATTTCTTGTTCCAGTTTTGACTGTGGTGATCAAATCAAGAACTATTAACAATGCTGCAGAATACTGATTAAAACAGCACTCTTTGCCGGTGTGAAGTATTGCTAAACTATATTCATTGATAACATGAATAAAAGAGAGAGTCATTTTTTGTTACTCAGAGCTTGATGGTTAGGCTTCCTATATACTGCGTCAAGCAGCGGCTTGTCTCGTTCACCAGTAGTAAATAACACAGGTTCTGATACGCTGAATACACAAACAATGCATAAGCAAATAAGATCACTCACAGTTTTCCTCCCAGATTGTCGATAGCCGAGAAAGGGCCGTTCATGGCCGCGATGGTCCACGAGATCTCTTTATACTTCATATCTCTGTGAAGACTGGACGATAGAATCTGAGAGAAACCACATTTTAAATCCAAGCCTCCAAAATCACTGCATTATAATTTAGGATCATTTATCATCTTCATCTCTCATTACGGAGATATAGAGCACAGATCTGATATTTAGATCAGCTTATATTCAGTATCTGCTCTACTTTTATAAAAGATCTTCATTGGTTTTACCATCACAACATCAGAATCCTCACTGTATAAATATCAGCATGTTTAATGATATGAATGGGATTCATACAGACTTTCTTGCTTCTTCTCTGAAGAGTCTGATGTCCAGTTGCGAAACATTTAATTCAAGACTACACGCCTCGTTGATTATCAGAACGAACTCACAGCGCCTGCAGGTTGGCGAGGCCTCTTACTACGCTCGAAAACCTCCGTCAGCGATGAACTGATGCGGGTGTTTCCGATGTGAGCTGCTCGAGGACCGCTAAGTCCCACGTAAACTACCTTCCTCCACAGCGGCTCAACTGGTTCCAGCTCAGAATCGCCAGACAAGACAGAGAACGAAAATATTAGTGAAGGATTCAACAAAAACAGCAGCCATAAGCTTCAGTGAACGGACTAATCACGGTTCTTTACCTTAGAATCACTTTACACGCTCCAGAAAAGTTACTTAAAGCTGTCACTGGCGTATAGTCCCTTTTCAAAAGGAACAAATACTTTTTGTACCTTTTTAGGGACTAATATGGACTGTTTTAGGTACAAAGGTGTGCCTTTTGAAACCTTTTGTACCTTTTTCTTCTGAGATGCCTAAAATGTTTTGCTCCATAATAATATAATTATAAAATAATAGAAAAACTATATAACAATAAAATATAACAAAAGAGATAAAATATACAAATAAATAATAATTTCGCCGGTCCTTTTAAACACAATTCATTCTAAAGGCGCCAAGAATCATCATTATTTAACCTTATATATATCAAGCCTGAACCGATGGCTTCGTGTTATTAAAAACGTCAAGATATTGGAAGAAGGTTTCTAAAAAAACCGACATGTTAAGATATGTTAGTTTAAATAGTTTACATACAGAGCCTTAAACTCTTCCCAAAAGAGCATTAACCGCTGAGCGACCGAAAAAAAGAAAATGTAGGATTTTATTTTGAAACCATTTTTTACTCAAAAAAACTGTTCACAAATAATTTCTTAGAGAAGTGGCAAGTTACACATGTTAATTAACATTGTAAATTCCTTGAAAATAGTAGTTTCCCTGGCAAAAAACGTACTTTCTTAGTATTTCTGAAGTTTTCTAGTAAAAATATCTAAAACATTCTAGATTCAAAGTTAAATTTACTTAAGTAATTGGACTTCAAAATATAAAGTCCTGTTTTTCAAAAAAATTATAAAATTGTTTAAAAACAATAATAAAAGTCTCTGCAAATGAGGCACGTTGTTCCCTCTTTGAACAAAGATTGTTTCTTCTTACGCCGTCGGCAGTATTATTGAAAATGTCTCTTGATTTAAGAAACACAAGTACAAAAATACTAGACAGCATTTTCTGCAGTGTTCGTGTCAAATGTACCCAATGATCTTTGCTTTCTATCACAATTTCAAAACATGGTTTTTTTTTACCGTGATAGTGATAAAAATCTTAATAAATATTTTTTAACTCGTCTTAAAAAAGTCTCTTAATGTCATAAATGTAACCTAGGGCTCCGGCCTTTCACAATAATCGAATAGCCTTCAGTGAGTTAGATCATTAAGACAATGAACAAAGATCAGACGCAGAAAACAACAGCAAAAGAACACACTACTTTCCCGTTTTCCTTGCCTGCACTAGAGGCATGATGGGTGTGACAGAGAGGTTAGGAAGAAGAAGTAGCTTTAGACTCCACAGCTCGGCGAAGTTATCCTGGCAGAACTCCCCAGGCGTCCGGGGTTTGAATGCGGCTGATTGCGTTGTGTGCACATGATGCAGCTGGCTTTTCGCAGCTTCAGGGAGGGTCGTAGAGCCAGCCTTTGCTCACGCCCGTCAGGTTATTGTACTACAGCTGCCTTGCTCACACACACACACACAACACACACGACACACACACACCACACACACACGCTCACGCACGAGTTCTGGAGTAAACGTTAAGCTCCGTCACACGTGTCCGCTTCCACCTCCAGTACTTCCATGTTGTTTCATATTACCCCAGAAAGCCGCACGGCCATGAGCCGCGCGTGTGCGATTCCTCTGGCTCTTCAGCCAGGCGAGTCCGTGGAAGCCCCTGAAACGTCAGATTCCTCGAGCCCTTCACGCGGTTCCGCTCAGCTCTCTGTTCAAACCACAAGCACGGGCGGTCAGGAGCAGTCACTGCCGTGGCTAAGAGACGGAATGTGTAGCGTGTCACGTTAAAGTTGCTGGCAGGTGCGGCAGATTAAGACCTTGATGGCGGGATGGAGCCCAGCCGGTCCTTGCTGAGCTTTAAATACACCAGCAGCCAGCCGGAGAGATTACTGTACAGCCGCGGCTCCACGCTGGAAATACGGGCATTATTTTTTTTTTTCCATCAACCTTGCGGTCAATGCATCTGGGTCACACACAGATGCAGGACAGTTGAACGCCCTGTCTTGATCCCAGTTCTAAAATCACTGATAGATCTGGCAAATAGACAATAAACTACTTCTACCGATTCCACATAGCAGTAGACGACCGCACTGGGTGCAGGCAATTCTTCCTGGCTGATTCTAGTTTCTTCTAAAAACTATAACTGACAGTATATACAAAACAAAATATATACTTTTTTTTTTCAATGCAAAAAAATAAATTTATATAAAATAAAATTATTAAATATCATAATTCCCTGTAAATCTGTACAAAGTTCTCTCACTTAAACAACTCTCAAAATAGCGGCTCTGTGGACTGGAAAGAGATAGGAAATGAGCTGCTGAATGCAACAAAACAGATGCTATTTCCCTCTGTGTTTATAAATGGTCTTTTATTCCATTACTAATCAAGTATTAAATGTGTCTCGATCTTACACATCCAATTCCTCTTTAAATTACCTGAAGTGAGTCTAATTAAGAAACTGTAGAGTTGCTACCATTCAGCAATAAATCTCGCATCAACAAACGCCATCTTTCCACTGCAGGAAACACAGAAGCGTGCATCTGAAGTGGCTTTAGTATTGTATCGATACAGACTGTTTGATGAAGCTGGAGGTGCCATGTATCTACACTCATCATAATTTGCAAATGCATAAATAATTTTATAAGATTAGTCGTTTTTAAATTTTTTAAACACACAATTAAGAAATGATGTGGAAAAATGATATGATACTTATAAATAAGGAAACCAAACTAGCCAAACAGAGCTTTAAACAAAATAAAATAAATACACAATTGTTTAAAAAAATAAACTTAGCTCAACTGAGCTTTTAAACTATTCTAAAGCAGCTTAAACTAATCTAAAAGAGCTTTTAACTATTTCTTTTAAAAGCTTAAACGATTCTAAATGAGCTTAACCTAGTCTAAAGTAGCATTATCGACTCTAAAACAGAAAGTTTTAAGGAATTGAAAAACTTAACCAGTCTGAAAGACATAATTAATCTTTACAAAAAATTTTAATCTAATTGTGAAGCTTAAACTTGTTAAAAGTGCGTAACTAGTTTAAGCTCTTTAAAAAGCTTAAACTAGCCTTACAGATTTTAAATTGAAAAAAAAAATAGTTTACAAACTAGACTAAAAGTGAACCTTAAAAGTGTCAAAGACCTAAAAACAATAACTAAAAAAACAGTTTTAAAACAAAATATCTGAAATGAACTTAAAATCGTCTGGTATAAAGGAGCCTAAATACTCTAAAAGACTTACACTAGTCTATAGAGCTTAAACTAGTCCTAAAAGAGCTTAACCTAGTCTAAAGGCTTAAACAGTCCTAACGAGCATATACTATCTAAAGGAGCTTAACTATCTAAAAGAGCTTAAACTATCTAAAGAAGCTTAACTATTCTAAAGGACTTAAACGTTCTAAGGAGCTAAAACGAGCCTACAGGAGCTTAAACTATTTCTAAAGGAGCTTAAACATCTAAAGAGCTTAAACCGATTCGAAGGAGCTTAAATAGTCTAAAGGACTTAAACTATTCTAAGGAGCTTAACTACCTAAGAGCTTAAAATCGCGTAAAAAGCTTAACATAGGAAAGCAGGTGACTGTTAGCACTGAGGAGCGCGGTGAGCTGACGTGAATCTCCTGGCGGTTTCTGGAAAGCAGGTCAGTTGAAGACACAGATAAGGACTCCCATGTTTTCGAGAGAGGAGGCAAAGCCCCGGCGCGAACCTCCATACTATTGGTTTTGTTGCTAAGGTCCAAGCGTCTCCATAAGCGCACCAATGACGAACTAGGCAGCTCCGCCTAGATGCTCGAGAATTCCTGTTGTTTGCTCACAGAAAACACCAGCAGAGGCATTCAGAAACATGTTTGGCGCTGGGTGAAGAAGCGTCACTTGCGCTTCTCTGGCTCGCTCGATGTCAGCACACTCACAAAAGCTTAAAACAGCCGCTGGGTTCAGAAGTGTGTTATTTAGTTGATAAGGTAATTGGCTAACAAGGTATTTAACAAAAAAAAAAAAAAAACCCTGGCAATTATAGAAGCCCATTCCCCTCCAGTGAAGCGCCGCTGACGAGGCCCAGCAATTTTCCCCGAGCTGCACGGCCCTCCTAAATTGCAGTGGCAGGAGCTGGTCTTGTGTTAGAAATACGAGGGACAAGCTGGGGCATGGCCGCCTGTGTGTAAGACCGCGGCTGAAAACATTCCCTGTAATGGTAGGTCTAAACCTGCATACAGTCACACACCCGCGTTTGAGTTTCATACGTCTGAAATTGGGTGTAACTCAACATAAATACTGTTGCAGGCGTCATAAGAGTGGACCAAATGACACCCGCGGCACATACCATGTGATTACACCGGCGCTCACCCAAGACACTTAAATATAACATCTTTTACGATAACATGCTTGAAAATCATCGCAATTAACTCTTTTCAAGATACAGTGTATATGAAGACATATTTATATATACTGACAATGAGCGTTAAACTAGTATAGCGGATCATATCTAGTCATAAAGTTGAAACTAATTTGAAGCTAGAATTAGAATACAGGACATAAAACTGAGTCTTAAAAAAGCTCACACACTAGTCTAAAAGAGCTTAAACTAGTATTTCAAAGGCTAAACTAATCGAAAAGGGCTTTAGATTAAAACAGAGCTTAAACTCCCTGAAAATGGCTTCATTAGTCAAGAGACAAGAACTTAAACTTTACTGGAGTACAGATACACAGATACAATTTTGTACATTTTAAATGCATTACTAATGATACATTTATACTTCAGACATATTTTCATATCAAATCTCCAAATCAGTGTAGCAACAACATGAAGACTGCATATTTTTAAGATCTGTTTAATGGCATTTTTTAATTACTTCATTAATAATTACATTTTTTTTTTTTTATTAATTATAAAATTAGTAAATATAGCCATGCAACTTGTGTGTGTGTGTGTGTGTGTGTGTGTGTGTGTGTCTGTGTGTGTACCATAAAACACACATTATTTTCAATGTTTCAGTTTCTCATCTTCAGCTCAAGGCAGAAATCTGAACCTCTAATGTCCCTCTCTCCAATCGTTTAAGAAAAGCCCACGGTGAAAAAACAAACACCTTTCAAAAAAAAAAATCAAAGCATTAAACTGTTGTGTGTGAGCCGTGCACAGGAGGCATGAGTGGGGAAGTCTGTTCTTTTGTGTGAAGTGAAGGGAAGAAGGAGTCAAAGGTGTTGAAACCCAGAGAGATAAGACGCTGGAGGCGTGCCGGAGCAGATCCTCTGGGAGAGACAGACGTGTGACATCCAGCATCCGACGACAAAAGCAAAGAAGTCGAGAGGTCATCGCGAGCATCTCATTTATGCACAGTCCCCCACCCCCCCCCCCCCCCCTTCTACATAAGAAACCTGTTTTATTTTGAATAAGAAAAAATTTAAGTCCGTCCCTCAGATTTACAAAACAACACACCAAATACGTTAGTCATGTTCATTCTCTATTCTAGTTCCTGTTTGTTTACCCTCAGTAATTTCACTCATGAACGCCCATAAATTAGCCCAGCACACCTCCTCTGGCTGCGTCTTTAACATCTGCTAGTGTGTGAGTGTGGTAATGTGTGTGTGTGTGTGTGTGTGTGTGTGTGTTTGTATGTGTGTGTGTGTGTGTGTGTGTTTAGTGTGCTCCTCTCCTCGTTCAGACAAACAAGCAGCTCATATGTGTCTTTCTGCCGCGCCCGCCTTCAAATTTGTTTGAGCTGTCTCATTTGCTCAAATAAGGTTGTTATACGCCGTTGTTTTAATCAGAGTCAGAGTGGGACGGGGCTAAACGACAAAGCTTTGCGCGTGAGTGATTATAATATGACAGATTTAGAAAAAAAAAAAAACGCTCACGGTGAGATTGTTTCCACATAAAGTGGATTGAGAAAGCAGCGCTGTGAATGTTTGGCACATCAGCGCATTATGAGGAAGTATTATTAGACGCTTCGTCTTGAATTTCCACAACCACCACACACTTTCCACACCGTCAGAGGGTGTGTGTGTGTGTGTGTGTGTAATGTAATGTGTGTGTTTCGTGGCAGATTGAGACTAAAAGGGGAAAAGAAGTGAAGTTAGCTCTGGGATATGAGCAGAGAAGAGCTCACACAGCTGCCTTGAAACACATTAATTTAACTTCAGTTTCAATATATTTTCCTCGGGCTGTAAAGCGCCTGCTGCAGATCTCATTAATGATCAAATACTTTTCACATCAGCCCTGCGCTTAATAAAGTTACAAATTCAAACGGAAACAGATGTTCCAGATTCTGACAGTAACCGTGTGGTCGTGACTATTTTCAGATAATCCCCTCATTTAGAATGTTTTTACAATTGTTACATTTAGGCATTTCCACAATAATGGAATAACGCGGAATGTTACAGAATTTTGGATGAATAAATCAAAAGTAAAAACACTAAATCAATAGAATGTTACAGAATTTTGGATGAATAAATCAAAAGTAGGGTCGTGCAATCAATCAAATCGTGATATAAAAGATTTCAAAGGGTCCTATTATCGTTCAATTAAAATGAAAAACACTAAATTTGGAGGAAATAATTTAAGACGAGCACGTTAATATTTTACTGTTATCAACTTTAATTTTCTTTTAATTGTATGCCAGAACAAGCTTTTAGCGGAGTGCTAAAATTTATTTTAACCATTAAATGGAATCCAGAAAAATTTAAATGGAAATTCCCGAGGAATTTGGATGCGTTGGATGCTTCCGATTTTCCTCTTTTTGTTTGGAAACTAGATAATATAAACCAACAAACTCATTACATATTAAGTCTTGCGTCTAATTTTGTTGTTCTCAATGCAAATAAAACATACTGCTCAGGATAACACACTAATAGATCTAGCACAGTATATTGCCGCTGTCATACTAGAGCAAGCGAACGGATAGCGAGCGAGAGAGAGAGGAGAGAGAGAGAGAGAGAGAGAGAAGAAAGAGAGAGAGAGAGAGCGCTGTACGGGGGTCTGGGTATCGGATAGCTCCTCCCTTTATTCAACAGTCTCTCAGACTGAGCGGCTCTCGTCTTTGACCCCTTCAGCTCAACCAAAACAAACGGGCAATCGCTTCCACAGCGTGGGATAATCCACTTCTCCATCACCCTCCATTAATTCAGCAGCCGTTTCACAGGAATCTGTGGCCTTGAACCATTAAAGAGCCACTGCTCAAGAGCAATTAGCTGGAACATTTTTGACCGTCCGTATTGAAAGGACGTGAGCTTTGATAATGCCTGTGTTCACACCTTCACTGCCTGTCCCTGAATAGCTGCAATCAATTTCAATCACCTAGCAACCACCCAGTGCACCCCGAGCAACAGCACAGGAACCTAGAAACCAACACATGAATACACTTGAGGCTGCAGAGCAATACCCCTGGCAACGGGAAACACGGTACGGGGGCATCCTCATCTATCTATCCAATCCATTCTTCTATCCAACGATCCTATCCAACTATCCATATATCGATCCATCTATACAGCTATATTTTTATTCAACTATCCATCTATCTATCCAACTATCCATCTATCCATCTATTCATCCAACTATCCATCTATCTATCTATCTATCTATCCATCTATCTATCCATCTATCCATCCAACTATCCATCTATCTATCCAACTATCCATCTATTCATCCAACTATCCATCTATTCATCCAACTATCCATCTATCTATCCAACTATCTATCTATCTATCTATCTATCTATCCATCCAACTATCCATCTATCTATCTATCTATCTATCTAGCTAGCTATCTATCTATCCCCATCTATCTATCTTATCATCCATCTATTCATCCAACTAATCCATCGATCTATCTATCTATCTACTCTATCCTAGACTATCTACCTATTCAACTATTCATCCCACGTATCCCAGCTATCTATCCACGTCGATCTATCCATCTTATATCTATCTATCCATCTATTCATCCAACTATCCATCTATTCATCCAACTATCCATCTATCTATCCAACTATCTATCTATCCATCTATCTATCCAACGGATCCATGGATATTTATCTATCCATCTATCCATCCAACTATCTATCGATCCATCTATCTATTCAACTATCAATCTATCTATTCACCTATCCATCTATGCTTATCTGAGGCTATCCATCTATCTATTAAACTGATCATCTACTATTTAGCCAACCTAATCCATCTATCCATCTATCTATTCCACTAAAACCATAGTATATACTATCTATCCATCTATTTATCCAACTATCCATCTATCCATTCAACTATCATCTATCTATTCAACTACCCATCTATCCATCTATCTATTCAACTAACCATCTATATATCTATCTATCCATCTATTTATCCAACTATCCATCTATCCATTCAACTATCATCTATCTATTCAACTACCCATCTATCTATCTATCTATCCACTAACCTGCTATATATCTAGCTAGATCCATCTATTATTATCCAACTATCCATCGTATCCATATCAAATATCAACTATCTATTTCAACTACCCTCCTCTATCTATCTATCTAGCTATCCCATCCATCCTCATCCATCGATCTATTCCACTAACCATCCTAGCAATCTAATTATTCAACTATCCATCCATTCGTCTTCACCCTCAAGTTTTCTATCCATCTATCCATCCATCAATCCATATATCTCTCCATCTATTCAACTATCCATCCATTCGTCTTCACCCTCAAGTTTCACACTATATTAAATGATCAGACAAGATTTTTTGACAAGCCACCATGAAACTGGCCCAATGTCATTCTGAACACGAGATTCAACTAAAACGAACTCACCTCTTGATATCAAAACACTGATGTATCTGGACGGTGTTGTATTTAACACCGAGTGCTCAAACTCAGATGACACTCCACACAGGCGCCGCCACAGACAACAGACCAACCAAACGCTGCCAAACTGTGCTCTGAGTCCCTTTGCAAACTGTGTTTCTGAGTCCACATACATGCACACACACACACACACACATACTCTCTCTCCATCTCTCTCTCACACACACACACACACACGCTCCACCTCTCCACACACCACACACACACACACACCACACACCTACTCTCTCTTCACACTTACACCACACACCTCTCCTCGTTCTCTCTCACGACACACACACACACACAACAACTCACCCCACACACACACACAAACACATCCACACACACTCTCTCTCACACAAACACCCCAACACCCACCACTCTCTCTCTCTCTCTCACACACACACACACACACTCTCTCTCACACACACACACAGAGCTCTTGCTCACACCGCTCAGAAATTCACTCCAGACACTCTCCACCGCGGAAATTAATATTATTCTGTCATTTTAAGTGTCACATTTTCAAGAAGATGGAATCTGCTGGAGGACTGTAAATAATCACTAATATGACTATAACGAATGAGACGATGAAGAATATTTCACATGAAGATTAAAACCAGATTCAAACCGTTTTGACTCACGCAGATCCAACCAATGATGCTTTTCTGACGCAAACTCACGCCTTCAGAACAAACTGAACTCTACAGAAGTGAATCAAGTGATGATTTCAGAAGAAAGCTGAAATCTTCATCCACCTGCATGTATACGTTTTTTTTATTTGATTTGACCTCAAATCCAACTTCATTAATCTTTCAAAAGTGCCACTAGTGGATCAGCCGAAGGAAGCCAAATACAGCCATTGGTCAGTCACACAGTCAGAAAGCCCCGCCCCCAAATGCACCCCATTGGTTGAGTTCAAAGTTGTCATGTCAGGGCCGCTCAAGCAGAAAGATCACCGTTTCAAAAGCATCACAGTTTCACTCTTTAGTGCGAGTAAACCAAGATAACGATGATTTCATAATCATACTCACAGAATCAGACTGCTGAGGTTTCCAGCGTTTGGACCCAAATCCGGATCGACTCGAACTTCTCGTTGTTACTCAGTTTTCTGTGAAAACGTAAAACCACAAACGGTCACAAACATGTAGAGGTCATCCGGAAAATAAAATAAACAAAACCCCAAAAAGGGGCACACTCAAGCAGCATTTTCGGTGAGCTGCGGCAGGCTGGCGAGCAGCGCTTCAGGAAACGTGCGTAATCATGTAATCACACACATCCAAAGCAAAAAAAAACACATCAACAATCAAAATTAACTTAAGAGAATCGCCATCTTGTGTAGTCAACAACTGAATACCTGGTCAGAGACAATAGGAGAAATAAAACTAGAAATTACACCACACACCACACACAAAAACTATTCTATAAAAAAACTATTCTATAAAACCATCTTAAAAATAAAGGTTGCAAAAGGATTTCTTCAGCAAAAAAAAAATAGAACAACCATTTTTTCCCCAACAACCATATATCCATCTAGGTACCTATCCAAGTATCTATACAACTATCCCTCTATCTATACTAGGGATGATGCTTGGGTCTAGTCGACTCAACGTTACAGCTCCTACTAATGATCAACACTGAAGCCATTAGGTCGACATAACGCACAGAAAAAAAAAACATAATTATCATTTAAATTACTATCATTTTATTTTTTACTTCATTAAATTACATTTAAAAACATTTATAATAAAAAAAAAAAAAAATATACAACACTATTAAAAGAAAATATTATCTGGGCATAAACTGAATTTTTACCTCATGCCTTGCATGAGTTTTCTTCGTGTGAGTTGTGAGGAGCTCAAACCACGCGAGAGACGAGCAAGGTGTGGGATTATTTTGACTGCAGAAGGAAACGGTAAAGTTTTGTGTTATATGAAGGTTATATCAAGAATATCAAGAATTCTGTCAGGCTATTGATTGATTTTTCCATTGTTCTGCAGTTCCCCAACTGTTCTTTTTTTTTTTAACGACTGCCTAAAATTAAATGAGGATAACACGAGGGAAGCATATGGGTACGGCATAATTGTGATCTATTTTTAGCAGAATTCATTGAGGGATTTGACGTGTGATTCACAGAATAAGTATTTCAAATGCAAATATACTATAATATACACGCAAGCATAATCATAGTTTTTTTTCTTACCACCATCTTTTGTGGGTTTCTTGCTTTTAGACTAGTCGACTATTCGAATACAAAACTTCCGTTTAAACGACAGTCAAATTAGTCATTGCGCACATCTATAATCTATACAACTATCCATCCATCTATACAACTATCAATCCAATTATCTATCCATTTATTCAACTATCCATCTATCTATCCAACTATCTATCTATTTATACAACTATCTATCCATCTATTTCTATTCAACTATCTATCTATAAAACAATCAACCAACCAACAAAACAACCAACCAACCAAAAATATATACACATATTAAACAACTATATACAAAAATATATACACATATTAAACATCTATCTATCCAACTATCTATCTATTCAACTATTTATCCAACTATCTACCTATCCAATTATCTATCCATCTATTCAACTATCTATACAACTATCTATCTATCTATTCAACTATTTATCCAACTATCCATCTATCTATCCATTTATTCAACTATCCATCATCTATACAACTAACCATCTATCTATCCAACTATTTATCCAACTATCCATCTATCTATCCATCCAACTATCTATCCATCTATCTATGCATCTATCTATCCATCCACTTATCGAACTATCTATATATAACTTCTTTTTCTATCTTTCATATTACTTCTAACTAAAATCCATTTTCCCAACATTTTTCCAACTACCCATCTATCTATTCATCTTACCTACCCAACTATCCCTAAATAATCTTTCAGTGAACAGTTTTTAAAATAATCATTTTACTTTTCTTTAATGATCTAAAGAATCTTTTTCCGCAATAAAGAATAAAATATATGTAAATAAAAAAAGGAAATCAGTGGCTATGGTGAGCAAACGGTTGACGGTAATCAGTGGAAATCAGTGGCTACCGTCAAAAATATCCTCTTGTGTTCAGCAGAAACTCATACAGGTTTGGAACAACGAGCGAATGATGACAAATTGATCATTTTGGATGAACTACCCCTCTCATGGACGCCAATAAAGAACCTTTCTTTATCTTTATTTTATTAAAATACAATTTATAACAGCAAAAGCCTTTGTGAACGTGCATCTTTAATAATACACCATCATAAATCCCAAACCACCCACAAACATCGTTCCCCGGTTGAAAAAACTTGTGAGACGATTCCCCCTGAGCACACAGGAATTTTGTGTTGGGGGTCTCAGACCCCGGAGGCGGAAATGTGATTTGAGAGTTTCAGGCCGGTTTATGTTTTGGGTTTTAGCATGGGGTTTTGGGCGGTGAAGCTCCACCTCCATCTGGGCTCCATCAGCCAAAAAAGCAACGGCTGGGGTTAGACTGCTAATCTATTCGCAATGCAGGGAAAGTGAGCGCCGCCTTTGATTTCCAACAGCAAATCATGTCCGTTTGTGGAGTTTCTGGCTCTGAATGAACATTTTACTGGGTTCTAGAGGTGGAGTCCACTGAAGATGTAAACATGAAATCACCAGCCTTTGTTTCTGCTGCATATTTGTGCTTTTTTAGCATCAATTTAAGCATAAAACGGCTATTTTATTCCTTTAAACCTAAACACAGTTTACATAACTAAACATAAAACTTAAACAAAAAGGATTTCTGTGTAAAATCTGATTTATTTACACAGAAGTAGTTCTGCTGGTGATTCACGAATGAAGCGCACAGATGTTTTAATCTCACTGGACTCGTCACATTCAACAGGAAGTGCTTTACAGAGATAAAGATAACACATCGGACACAAACACATTAAAATATAAAACCCTCAAAATCATGATAAGATAGATGCTTCAAACTCATCTTTGGGTTATTAACACACTTCACTTCATGTTATCCACAAGACACATTTCCAGATAGATAGATAGAGACCATTTCCAACAAAAAACTTGTCCCAAACAAAATAAAAATACTTTACAAAAAAATAAAATAATTCTTAATAAAATAATTCTCTAATAAGTCTTAAAATAAAATAATTAAATCCTTTCCAAAAAAGTACAAGTCTAAAAATAAAAATAAATGATTACCAAAAAAAAAAAAAAGTCCAATAAATAAATAAATTCCAAATAATAAATACTTTCCAAAAAAAAAAAAGTTAAAAATAAAAATAAAAATAAATAAAAAAAAAAAAAAAAAAATTTAAAATTTTTAATTATTTTTTAAAAATTTAAATTTTAAATTTTAAAAAAATTTTTTGTTTTATTTAAAAATACTACATTTAATTCCAACAAAAAAAAAAAACCCCCTGTCCAAAAAAAAATTTTTTTCAAAAAAAAATTAAAGTTGTTTTTCTTTTTTTTTTAAAAATAAAAACACCAAAAAAAAAAAAAGTTTTTTTTACCAAAATAAAAAAAAAAACCCCAAAAATTTTTTTGGAAGCTGGAAAATCATTTTTTACAAGCCCCTTTTTTCCCCAAATTTTTCCCGTTACACGGGTAAAGGGGGGGGGAGAAAACAAAAACGGGTGGTGAAAAATTTGGGGCCCAAACCCCCACCCTAAAACCCTCGGTTTTCCCAGTTCAGAAAAAGTTTTTTCCATTTTCCATTCGGGAGATTTTTAAAAATTGGGCCCTTTTTCCCTCCCCCCTCCCCTTTCTCTTTCCCGGGCCTTTGGCTTCCCTTTTTGGGGGTTAGGGGAAAAGGGGGGAAAAAACTCCCTTTTAAGGGTGCCGAGTCTTAAATTTGCTCCCCTCCGAACCCGGAACCTAAACCTTTCCCCTTTTCCCTTTTAAAAAACCTGGGGCCGCCCCAAACCACCCCTTTTTGGGAAACAAGCCCCGGGAACGCGTTTTAAATTTTATAAAGAAAGGGAAAAAAGGGAAACTTTAATTAAATGTGTTCATAAATAAAATACATTTTTAAAATGCCCAAATAAAGTCCTGTGGCCCCCCCTGACAAAAAAAAAAAACACCGATTCATGAGCTAAAATTTCCCCCAAAAAGGCAAGTAGATTCTTTAAATGAAAGGAAAAAATTTTAAAATCTTTTTTTTATTTACAACTTCAAAAATCTTTTTTTTTTGTGTGTGTTGTTGTTTTGAAATAAAATTTTCTAACTTATTTATTTAGTTAAATTATTTAAGTTTTAATTTTTTTCGTTTAAATATTTTTTATTTTTTAACATGCTTTTTTTTGTTCTCATTTTTTGTTGCTCAAAATATTTAATTTTCTTTTTGCAACCGGGTCATAAAATTTTTCGATTTTAAAATCCCAAAAAATTTTACAAACATTTTCAAAAAAAGCAAGCAACACATTTAACTGAAAAAGAAAAAAACCAAAAATAAAAAAAAAATTTTCCCAAAAAAAAAAAATACTTTTTTTTTTTTTTTTCAAAAAAAGTGTAAAAACCTAATAAAAAAAAAGTCCAAAATAAAACCCCTTTTTTCCAAAAAAAAAATCAAAAATTTCAAAAAACAAAATTTAATTATTTCCCAACCCCCCAAAAAAGGTTTTTTTAATTTTTAAAAAAAACATGTCCAAACAATCTTTACCGTTACAACTTTGAGAAAATCCACTTTTAGATTGTTTTGACATCACAATGACAAAACACTGCTTTATTTTTTTAGTCACAAATCAAACTTGTTCTATACATCAAAAAACATGACTTTGATGCTCTTCCTTTAAGACTTTGCATGGTTTTCAACACAGAACATGAGAAAATATTTTTGTTTAGATTCAGGGCCTTTAAACTGAACACACACACAAACACACACACACACACACACAAAACAAAGCTAAATCAATCACTACTCAACATCGTGGGTTTGTCATCTTTAAAGACGGAGGTTTATATTTAACGGTTTGTTTTGGGCGGTTTTTTCAGCAACGTTACACATTAATAAACTGCACCTACAGTTATGATTTTTCTACGCTGTGCGTTTTATCTCATATTTAACCGCAGCTGAATCTCTGAAAGCGAATGTTTTTCTGGATGTTTTGATGTTTAGACACACAAAGGGCTCTGAGGTAAAATCCCACTCACAGACGCCGTGATCCGCGCGGGGAGACGCTCCGCGATGCTGCCGCGCTTCAGGTCAACGCTGCAGTCCGCCGCAGAACCCGCACACGAGCACCCAGGCGGACACGGCTCCGGTTCCGAGGCGCTCCGTCGGATCGCTTTAAATCCCGTGACGTGAAACACGAGCAGCGCGAAGCTCACGGCGCGAGCGGCTGCGGCATTTTCAGCCGGAGACTAAAAAAACTAGTCAAAAGTTCACGAACTCGATCCGTAAAAGTTTAATTTCCGCGCGCGGATATGGAAGAGGGCCCATAACAAGTAGAAAAAGTTCTTCTGGGCGAGTCCGCGTCAAACAGGTCAAAAGCTCATCTCCTTTCGCGAGAGCCCGCGATTAATATCGTGGAGTAAAAGCGCGGGGATATCAGCGCTCAGCACGCGCTCCATCTCGAGGAACTTTTTTTTTCCGCGCGATGGGAATTCGGAGCAGCCTCCTCGGCGCGCGCTCCCGTGGTGATCCGCCGCGAGGGATTCTGGGTAATGTAGTTAAGAGGGCCAGTACGGTTAACCTTCATTTAGTGAGTGCGTTCAAAACCCAGTGGAGTATATTCGCATTCTAAAGAATCGTTATTTTATAAACCAGCAAAAACGACTTATTTTTCCCAACTAAAAACTTATTGTATAGCAAGATCTTTAATCAAAGGAGTGAATCTGAAAAACTGTTTCAATGTCACCATTGTAGAATGATTACCGCTTTTTGGTTGTTATTCTCAAAGATATGTTATTAGTTTTTTCAAACAGAATTTTAATTGCACAAAAACTTTCACTTTCAAGATGAAAAAGTGGATCAGTTTTTTTAATGCTTGCCATGTACATGCATTATTCAAGTTTACGACAAAAAATTCACAGTCCCAAATATATTATTTCACAAAAGAGTTTTGACCCTAAAAAATATTCATAGATCATTTCGCTCCTAATGGTGCCTCCACCTTGGGACGTTTTTACTAAATGGTTATTTCTCTTCAAAACTAATTGTACAAAAATATGAGAAAAAAAGTTAAGGATGTGTATTTTGACGCTCTTAAAGCGTTTGCAAACTATAAACATGCATTCTTTAGGAAGCTTTATGAATCTCGTGCATTCTGCACTTATGAGGGTGAATAATATAAAACAGCCATGGTTACATGAAAACACTTGAACTTCAAACAGCATTAAAAACCTGGAACTCAAAACAGACTTTATGTTTTATAGCATTCTGGCTCTTTAAAGTACTTAACAACTTCCATTAAACATTAGCAAATGAAACACACAATGAGTCATTGACGTTGCACCAGTTTGCGAGGTCGTGTGTGGAAAACAAAGGGCTGATACTCTGCTCCAGTAGCATACAGAAGAGGCTGATGATGGGTCTGCTCCTCTAGTATGAGCTCAATTCACAGTGATGCTTCATTCCTAAACCCATTCAGCAGGGGAGCTTCAGCAAACCATATCTGTATTAGTTAAATCTATCTGAATCAGAATGATTCCTGAAGTTCATGACTCCACGACAGATATTTTTTCTGTTTTAAGCTTAAACTCACTTCATTTTTGATATATTTTTACGAAACCTACATGACTTTACATCATGTCCAGGCTGGTCGTGTTTGCTTTCAACACTAAATGTGCCTTGATTTAAGAATATTTAGTAGTTGTACTGGCAGAACCAAGGGCAAAATACTGCGGTTCAACCGCTTTGTTTGTTGCATGGCATTTATTATCTAGATTATGGTTGACTTCCACTAAGTAAATATATTTCCCCCCTGTTACATTGCATACTAGTGTGTTGTGTGAAATATAAAGTATTTAAAATATGGCATCATTTTTATTTTAATAAAAAATTATTCAAAAATATATTAATAAGATCAGTTGTCACTTTAGTATCATGTATTTTACATATGATTAAACGATCTATCTATTAGTTCTTTTTAGTACAACAAATGATTTTATTTAATATATTATATATAAAGTTTACACAAATTTAAATTACATTTATTCATTTATTTAAATTTTTTTATATATTCATATATATAGCATATATATATATATATTATATTATATATATATATATAGATATATACAAAGTATTATTTAAATATATTTATATAAATTTGGATAGTTTATTATTTATGAAACATGTATTTATTTATTTACATTGTTAATATAGAGCTAGTATAGATAAGTATATATAATAATTATAGGCAATATATATACAATGTAATATTGGATCATAGTATGATATACATTTGGAACATTTTTATTTAGTTATTTAACAGACTTATCATTGAGTAATTGTTTTATTATATAAATGTAGGTATATATACAATGTATTATTTACTATTTATATATAAATTTGAACATTTTGTATTAGATGGAGATAACTGTAGAAAATAATTACTATCATTTTATTTACTTTGTTTTATATATCAATTTTATAAAATACAATAGGTTTTTATCTGAAATATATTATCGTATCAAAGCAACCAGGTTTATTTATTTATGTAAAGTACATTTATCATTAAATTTTCTTATATATATTAATGTAATTTATATATATAATTTTATTATTTCAATATATTACTATATTACATTTTACATGTTTTTAGTTTAAGTACAATGTATTCATTTGATTTACATTTTTAATATATAAATTATTTTATATACAAATATATTATTTCTATGTAGCACGTACATTTACTTTTATTATTTATTATTTAAATACATTAATTAAAATTCTCTTCAAATCTAAATTTAATTATATATAACGAATGTATTATTTAATATATTATAATATAAATGTAACATTTTTTACTTATTTACTTAAATACATTTATTAATTTATTTACATTTGTTTAGTATTGTTTTTGTTTTATGTTTTACTTTCCAGGTTTTTGTGATAAGGTCTGATTCCAACCCTGAAGCAGCGAGTTCTCGGGTCGGGCGTTCCGCGAGGTGTGAGCAGGTGCCCGTTCATTTATACTTCCAGCACAGATAGCAAAAGAGGAAAAAGTGTCTTCCCAGCATGGCATTGCTCTGAAAGGGCTTGGGCTCAGCCAGTACAAACACCGAGACAGGGCTGGTTTGTGCAGGAGCGGGCTGTGTTGTTGTTTTACAGGTGACAGACTTCTGTTTGCACTCCAAGAACACCGCAAGTCAAACGTGTAGAAGAAGAAAAACCCGATTCTGATGCCTGTCTGCCGCAAGGAACATTCCTAGGCGACTGCGCCGCTGCGGCATAGTATTACCGCGCAGAGTTCTGTGGAGGCAAGAATATGAGGTAGAATGCTGGGTATTTTTGGAAAGCGCCCGCCAGTCTATAATAATAACACTATTTCCAAAGTGCACGCTTTAGCCACTGACATAGAATATTTAATACACAGTTATAAGGCCTCTAAATGATCAACGCACGGATTCAATACACTTTGGCCGGTCACATCTCAATCTCCTCCAAATTCTTCTGGTTTCTGACTGCTAGTTTTTAAACATCTAAACACGCCCCTTTCGTGTTAGTGTTATGAAGCGCTCTGCTTTCTGCGCTGAGTCACAAGCTGGATTACTCCAGTGTAAAAGTAAAGGTCAGACGAACTAGCAGTAATATATCCAGATGAACTCTTACTGGAATGAAAAAAAGCAGCTCAAGCTTTACTTGCTTCTCCCTCAATCTCATGTTTTAGAGTCTCACAATTCGGATCAATTCAGGGATCGTTTTGAGGGAGCGTTTGTGTTCCAGAAGCATTACCTTTCACTTGTTCCTCAGCGGAGGAATGATCTTTCACAAGCATCCAGAACACTCTCACCACTCTTCTGAGGAGCCTTATTGCGTTCATCTCCTCCAATCACATGCAGTTATGTTTGGATCATTGTACATCCTCATCTCACTGAGACACAGTTACTGCAGAGATCTAGAGCAACAGACTCATATTTTAGATATCATTTTAGGTCACAGTTATCTGTGGCACTGTTATCATTCGACTGAGTTAAAATCACAAGCAGATTTCTTAGCATCTGCCAAGCAAATTGCATATTTTTGAGTCTCTAAATAAAAGCAAGCTGTTTTTTTCCTACACACTAGATGGAGCCCTAAAAGCATGATGCATCACATCTTTGACAACTCAACAATAATAAAAAAATCGTTCTAACGGTTTAATAATGTCTTCGAAAGCCCTCGCGAAAGGTTTGAGCTGTACGCTGAACCATCTGTCTCATGGTTTTGATGTGTTTGGATGTGTGGCCGAAGCTCATAACATTCTCGCGAGGACCGATACACAAAACCCGGCTCCTGTGAGTGCTTGCGCGCCGTCTCATAAAGAGAGCAGTGTGCACGACACACGCCCGCTTCAAGAATTTATATGAAATTACACACTGATATCATTGAGTTAGGCCTTAACAACCCGGTCTAGGTTACACAACACACACCCGATTGAGTGATTCCCAAAGTTGACAGGTTTATTTTCTCACAGGTGAACATCTATCACACGAGGCTTCAGATGTGACTATTACGACTTATATTATACTACAAAAAAATGCATGTGAAACCACCAATTAAACATTACTAAAACTTGCAAACTGAATATTAAAGTTGAAGATTCAGTAAGAAATTAATTCATTTAGGGGTGTAATATTAAAATTCTAGATATTCGGTGCTATGCTTAATAATAAACATAAAACCACATGTGTGGCATTATATCGATATATCTATATATATATATTATATATATTATCTATATCTATATATATATATATATGTATATACTATATATTATATTATATATGTACATCTTATGCTGTTGGTATTTTGAGTTATTATTTTGTTAATAAAATCTAATAAAATAACAAAAGCATAGTACAAAATTACTAAAACAAACTAAAATTAACAAGATAATATAAAAATGAAAGCTAACTCAAAATATGATGTTAAAAAACTATATTAGAATCGAAATAATAATAGGTTTTATACACGATATATAAAATAATGAATAATGATTCCAATGCATCTTGAAACAAGTAAAAGTTGAGTAAACAAATATTATTGATAAGTATGTTTTACAAGAACAAATACCATTGGAAAAAAAAAAAAAAAGAAAAGATCCTGTTGCAGTTTTCACTTTAGAATCTTAAAAAGTTAATATGAACCCAAAGGTTGTTAACTGATAGTTTTTGGCGTTGCTGAACCTGTTCGCGTACATATTTTTCACTACATCATGTTGATAACAGAAGGAATTACGGTGGTACAACTACATTACCCATCATGCCTGTGCGGGACAATTCCACCAATCACGAGAGTTTGGTGGAGTACAAAAAGAGCTAAACTGTGCATTTCAAACTACTTAAGTATTTGTATATATTTTGAAGATAAAAACTATATCATTAACAACTCTGAATAAATAAGTTTTTATTTTAAGCCATAGTTTGTAATTTATTAGCATCGCAAGGAAAGCACGGGATTGTAGTTTCTTTCCTTCATTAACGGTCGGTAAGGTTCACAGTTTCTGGTCGATTTTAAAACATCTTTGTAGCTTCAAATCGAGTTTGTAATGTTGTGAATTCCTCGAAGCTGGTTGGTTTTGTTCATGAATTATAGACCGCTTTAACAAAGACGGTTTTTAAAATCCCTATGAGAAGAAGAATGTAAACAAGGATCTGGTAGAATAGCTCACTGACGCCACCCTGGAGGCAATATTCAACACCAGAATCATAAAAACTGCTTCTCTCATGATTTAAAAACAGTCGGAGAGGGGTATATCTTTACATAGTGAGAGAATATAGGATAAAGTATCGGCATACTGTACAACTAAAAAATAAAAACAATACATTTTGACTAGAACTTGAAACATCTTAACTCATTCACAGGTAACAGATGCCGGATTTAATGGGTTCATAGCTGGGGTTTATGTGTTCATGCTGGGGGTTTATAGTGTATAGCATACTTGGATTATGTAGTTTCCATACTTGGATTCATTTAGTTCATACTGGTCGGTTTCTGTGTTCATACTGGGATTTATGTGTGTCTACTGGAGGATGTGTTTCATGTGGGTTTAGGTCATACTGGGGTTTAATGGTTGGGGTTAACATACTGGGGTTTATGTGTTCATACTGGGGTTTTATGTGTTCATACTGGGGTTCATGTGTTCATACATGGGGTTATGTGTTCATGCTGGGGTTTATGTGTTCATACTGGTGTGTCATGTGTTCATACTTGGATTCATGTGTTCATACTGGGGTTCATGTGTTCATGCTGGGGTTTATGTGTTCATAGACTATGGATTCATGTTGTTCATACTTGGATTCATGTGTTCATACTGGTGTGTTATGTGTTCCATACTGGGATTTTATGTGTTTCCTACTGGGGTTCATGTGTTCATACTGGTGTTTATGTGTTTTCATACTGGGGTTTATGTTATACTGGGGTTTCATTGTGTCCATACTGGGTTTATGTGTTCATATGGCTGGTGGTTTTATGTGTTCATACTGGGGTTCATGTGTTTCATACTGGATGGATTCATGTTGGCCTGTTTGGTACTGGGTGGTTTTATGGTTGTGTCATACTGGGGTTCATGTGTTCATACTGGGGTTTATGTGTTCATACTGGGGTTTATGTGTTCATACTGGGGTTTATGTGTTCATACTGGGGTTCATGTGTTCATACTGGTGTTTATGTGTTCATACTGGGGTTTATTTGTTCATACTGGGGTTTATGTGTTCATACTGGGATTTATGTGTTCATACGGGGGTTTTATGTGTTCATACTGGGGTTTAATGTGTTCATACTGGGGTTGTGATGTGTTCAACTGGGGCTTGGTTTGACATTAGTGCTAAATATATTTGAACATATAGTAGGTCCATAATTGAACATTAAATCGCGATATAATCGCATCCAAAAAAAGCAAGTTTGTGTTTACATAATCTAAGTGTGTGGGTTGTGTATATTTTATATGTATATATAAAACAACTACTTGTTATATTTAAGAAATATTGAACATGTACACTGCTGTTCAAAAGTTTTGGGATCAGTAAGATCTTTAATGTGTTTTTGAAAAAGTTTCTTCTGTTCATCAAGGCTGCATTTATTTGATCGCCGCTGATTTTCCCAGTACGTAATATTGTAAAATATTATTACCATTTAAAATAAACAAGAAAAAATATTTTAAATGATACTTTAAAATATAATTTATTTCTGTGATGTGCAGGGCTGTATTTTTCAGCATCATTACTCCAGCCTTCAGTGTCCACATGATCTTCAGAAATCATTCTAATATGCTGATTTATTATTAATATTGGAAACAGTTTTGCTGCTTAATATTTTTTTTGGGAACCTGTGATACCTTTTTTCCAGGATTATTTGATGAATAAAGTTAAAAAGAACAGTGTTTATTTAAAATAGAAATATTTTCTAACAATATAAGTCTTTATTATCGCTTTCTTTAATCAATTTAACACATCCTTGCTTTAAAATAAATAAAAAAAAACTGACCCCAAACTTTTGAACATTAGTGTATATTGTTACAAAAGATTTTTATTTTGAATAAATACTGATCTTTTTAACTTCTTATTCATCAAAGAATCCTGAAAAAAGTATCACAGCTTCCAAAAAAATATTAAGCAGCAAAAAAACAAAAAAAAAACTGTTTCCCAATATTAATAATAAATCATCATATTAAGAATGATTCTGAAGATCATGTGACACTGTAGAGACTGCAGTAATGATGCTGAAAATTCAGCTGCGCATCACAGAAATATATTAGATTTTAAAGTATATTAATATAGAAAACCATTATTTTAATTTGCAATAATATTTCACAATATTACAGTTTTTTTTTCTGTATTTTTGGTCAAATAAATGCAGCCTTTATATATATAAAAATATACATAAAAAAAAAAAAAACATTAAAAATCTTACTGATCCCAAATTTCTGAATGCCAGTGTAGGCTATATATATATGATTTATATTATTATATAAATAATATATTTACATATATTTCTTAATATATACATGTATATGTGTGGTGACACACCGCCCTCAGGTGGCTGCAAACTTATAAACTATTAATGAAATGACCAAAGGTAAACACATTTTCATCTTTCTGTCGAGAGGAAGAATAATCTATTTCACATTTATTCTATTTCTGTTATTATTCTAAACAATTCTGGCTTTAAATATCAGCTTATTCTTTTCCATTCTGATATTTCTGACAATAAGGAGTTAGATGATGTCTTAAACTTTATTTGTATGATGGGTTAATACCATATACACAAAGCTAGATACCTTCAGTTTAAACCCAGCTGTAAACATCAAAAAGTCTCCTCTAATAATAATAATAATAATAAAGCTAGTATTATAGAACAGTTTTTAAGTAAATTTTGTTTTTTTCTCTCTCTTCTCTCTTCTCTCCTCTCCCCATATGTTCTGTATTATTTGTTTATTTGTATTTAATTATATTTCTGCAATAAAAAGACATCGTTCTGTTAGTGATGGGAAGATCGGATCATTTTACTTGACTCGATAATTGAATCTCGTTACATCACAGTTTCATATCGTTCATTTGAGCAGAGTTGAATTACATTATATCGTTTTCAAATGTCATAATCGTGTTTCTGAATATGAAATCAAATCATAATGCAGCCAAATATAATTTAGGATGAATGGAAACGATTAGCTCGCCTCTCAAATCCTGAGTCCATTTCGTTCATTTGTCACGTGACTGAATCAAAATGAAAAAATCGTTCATGAACGACTCTTTTTTGTCTTTTATACATTCAGACAGACGATATTTTATTTATTTATTTATTATTTTTTTCTTTTTATTTACGCTTTTGGATGTTCCCTGTCTTATGTTGTAAAGTCTGAAAAGAAAAGAAAAAAGATTAATGTAATATTACTGTCTTTACCCTTGGAATCCAGTGTCATGGCAGAAAAAAAATAGTTTCTCCCTGCTGATTGTTTAAGCAACAAAATTTGTGCGCTGACTGTAATAATACACAAGAGTCGAGCTCAGGATAAATATTACCTTGTAACACAAGTTACCTTCCAGGATATGAACCTAATTAATATTCATTGCAGCCACTGAGCGATACGCCCGCCTCGTAGCCAATCGGAGAGCGCCCACTGGCTGCGCGTGTCGCCGCGTCATTAATATTCATGAGGCAAGCCTCCGCTGGAATCGCGTGTGACGTCACCGCCGCCGCCGTCCGCAGAGCGACTGATTCAAACTCGCGCACGGAGCGTCTGTCTGCAGCGGCGGCGGCTGAAGGTCAGAGAGAGAGAGAGACCGCGCTGATAACCGGACCTGAAGGTAAACGGCGTTTATAGATGATGTGTTCGTGCTGCGTTTTCACACGCAAATGTCAAACGATGATGATGTGCATCATTAGATATTCGCAGTTAATGCGTGATGAATATTAATGAATATTGACTGGATGCATCCGGTCTGAATCCGCATCAGCCTGCCAGCATCCCGGAGCAGAGCCGCATCATCGCTATATTTATCCCGCTTTGATGCTGTATTCCTGTGAGGTCATCTGTCGGATGAGATTCTTCAGCATTACATGCGCCTTCATCAAGTTCACAGACAGATTACAGGATACACTCATATAATATAGTGTTACTGTAATTACCCAGCACAACATTCCACTAATGTTAGAACCAAACACTCTGAAAGTAATGTTTTATGGAGTATTCTTGCAACTTTATTAATATCCGAGATACATTCTTGTAATCTAAAGGAGTGCTTCACTTCCAGAATAAATGTTCCTTGATGATTTACTCTCCTCCGTGTCATCAGAGCTGTCATGTCCTTTCTGTCTTCAGGTCGCAAAGAAAACAAGGTTTTTGAGGAAAGCATTCCCAGGATTTTTCTCCTTATAATGGACTTCATTGGGGACTGAACGTGTGACCTTTCCAACATCATTACGTCACGCGTGAAGTCCAGCTAGTGCAAGACCAGCATTTGTTGTTAAAAAGTATATAAATATGTTTATTTTCTTTAGAAAACGAGCGATGGTTTCTCTTGATAAGACACTTTATTCATCTGCTGGGATCCTCAGAAGCTGCACTGAAACTGTGATTCGGACCTTCAGCCGCTGGTCCAAACTGAAGTCCATTACACTGAGAAAAATCCTGGAAAGTTTTCCTCAAAAACCTTCATTTCTTTGCGACTGAAGACAGAAAGATATGAACATCTCTGATGACACGGAGGAGAGATTTTATCCTGATCCTTTAAGAGAAAACATTCTGAGATCAGCTTTCTCAAAACGTCCTTATGATGTTTATCTGCACTTGAACGTTTTCTTATCATGACAAGAAAACTGGATATTTTAATGCTTTAGAAACCCATTTTTATAATCTAAATTTGTTACCTGGTGAACAGGAAGTTATGAACATTAATAAACAGGACATTTCACAGTGTCTTTCAAAAACATTATTTATATAGAATTCACGGAAAGTTTTTTCCTGTGTTTTGATCGTGTTTCATGTATCAAATATGATACAGAAGCTTTACAGGCTTTTATCAGAAGAAAATCTGCTTTAGTGTGAGTTATTGGTGGTGTGTTTCTGTATCTGCTCGTTCTTTCTAAGAGAAGCCGGTCTGTGTACGCGTGTGCATTATGTATGTTTTTCTGTTATGATATCTCAGATGTTTGTGAGGTTAAATATCAAACAGTGTGTTCCTGTGACTCAGTGTGGTAGTGCAAAAGGTTGTGGGTTCAATTCTCAGGGAACACACACACACACACAAATGTATAGCCTGAATGCACTGTAGAATTTGTTCAAAATTATCGAGTCTTTAATAATGTTCTCAAAAATATATATAAAAACTTCCCAAAAAATTTAAAAAATCCTACTTGTTTTGTTACTTGTTACAGCAAACGTTTTTTCTTCTAGTGACATTAATTGAACATTTGTTCAAAATTATCGAGTCTTTAATAATGTTCTCAAAAACACTATTTATAATTTTTTTTCTCTAAGGTTTTTAAATGTTACTACTTGTTTTGTTACTACTTGTTACATTCAAAAATAACATTCCGATAACGTTTCAAAACAATAAAATGGAATGTTTGCTTAACATTTGTATAACCAAGAAAAAACGTTTTTAAAACATTCAAAAAGCTGGACATTTTGGACGATATCTAACATTTTTTAAATGTAACAGCTTGTTTCAGAATGTTGAAAAGTAACATTCCCTTTAATGTTCTCTTAACATTTACATAAGAATGATTTATTTATTATTGAACTGGAAATTAAATGTTCAGAGAACATTCAGAAGGAGAGTTTTTTTTTAATGAAGTAAACCTAAAATTGAAACTAAAATTAAAAACATTATAATTGTTTTTATTTCAGCTAGTTGCCAAGGCAACGTTTCTCACTTAAATTTAGTTTAACTTAATGTACTAATATAAAATGAATCAAAACTATATAAAGATATATAAAATAAAAACTACTAAAATGGCAAAAACAAATGACTAAAATTCTAAATAAAATTAAAATGCAAAGAATAAAAACTGATTTAAAATATTGATAAAAACGATAATAGTATACTAAAATAATGTTGTTCAGAAGTGTTTCCTAACTCAGTAGGAAGGTTTTGTTAGCTGGGTGTCTGTTCACAGTCACACTATGAAGAGTTAACGGCAGTGAAGTGAAGAAACTCTCTGTAGCGTTTATTAAGACGTGATCCGGACTGACAGAACTCTGGGAGTTTTCCAGCGGTTCCGCATGACCCTCAGTGTCCTCGGCACAGTCTGTGAGTTTGTAAATATCAAACCAGGACAGACGGAGACCTTGAAAACAGCCAGCTGCATCAGGCCGGTTTTATTGGTGTTTGAATAGTGCTTTAGACAGCACAGAAGAACTACCACATGCGTGTTCGTTCGTGATCGTTCAGCAGTAATGGAGATGAAGAGAAATCATGGCTGAAGATGAGGAAGGCCATCTCATTAAATATTCATGAGGCAGCACTTGCTGCTTCAAACCACAACCTCGACCTTGAAGCTGAAGGAAAATGCAGACCTCAGACCTCTTATTAACGTCTCACTGTGTCTCGTTTAGTCAGCTTAAGTCTCCAGGTGTCATGTTACAGCGTCACCTGCAGTCCTCTGCCGTCAGCCAAATCACATCGCTGCATTAGTAGTGTACTCGCTTCAGCTTCTGATTGGATCAAGACGAACCTCGTCGCTTTAAACAAGACAAGTGATTGGTTTATAATTTGAGAGCCAGTGAGAAATATCAAAGTCAATACAAATGATAAAAAAGGTATCTGCAATCTCACAAATCTTATTTGATTAAATCTCGCAATTCTGACTTTTTTCTCTGAATTTTTTGTTTAAATCTCGCAATTCTCCCTTTTTTTTTCTGAAGTTTTTGCTTAAATCTTGCAATTCAGACTTTGTTCTCTGAATTTTTTTTTTTTTTTTTTATCTCACAATTTGGACTTTTTTTCTCCCAATCCTCAATTTTTTGCTTCCACTTTGGAATAAGAAATAAAAAAATAAAAAATTGCGACCTTTTATCCCACAATTCTGACTTTTTTGTTTCAGTTGTGAGTTTATATCTCACAGTTCGGAATTTCAAGAAAAAAGTCACAAGAAAAAAGTCACAATTGTTAGATAAAAAGTCACAATAACCTGTTTTATTTTGTTTCTCCTGTGTGATGAGTTTTGCTCTGGCATGTGTTTGCTGTAGTCACAACATAACAGAATGTCACACAGAAGCACGTTGTTTGTTATTTTGAAATATAGAAGTAAAATAATTGTCAGCATGCAGTGATTTCATTTACAATAACTTTGCAGGAAGGTTATTTGGATTTGAAGAGTGCAGCCAAAAACAAAAGCTTATCTTACTCAGGGGTTTAGTTCTGTGGTGTTAACATCACATGAGCGCTGTGTGTGTGTGTTTGGCTTCAGAACTGATATATCACATGATAAGAATCACTCAAGTTTTGTTTGGTTTGTAAACAATGGACTTTGTTAGTACGTCTGTAGCCCCGCCCACATTTCCATAAACTCAAGCAGCGGATTCTGAAGGGATCCTTTATTGGTCAGTGACTGACAGCTGTAAACACTGTTGCCATGGCGATGACTTTTGTTGTCTCAGTGACCTGAGTGGCCTTTAATTTCCTAAATCTCACACCCTCTGTGTGATCTGGACGTGAAGGTCAAGCTTCAGAAATGTAACTAGCATCATGGATTTCTGTAAAGCAGCTTGTGAAATGCACCATACAAATAAATGTCTATTTTAGTGCCGTTCTTTCAGTATTATTTGCCATAGAGTGTGTTCATGATGTAGCCAAAGGTGTGAAAAGCATCTGTTTTGGTTCTCTTTATGCGTGTTTGGTTTTAATTAGTGCTCATTTACAGGCTTCTTCCACCCAGAGCTGCTATATCTGCTCTTTCTATCCACCCACCAGAGACTAAAAACAGAATCCAGTGGTCATTCCTGCAGGATTCAGTAAAAAAAAAACACCTGTTTCCAAAACAGGTTTCCTGAACACACCCATGGTCTCTCTCATTGGTCAGTCAGGCAGATGGTCCCGCCCTACACTCACATCATTGGTTGAATGTCACAGCTGTAACATAGTGTGTTCTGGTCTCCGTCTCTCCTGCAGTGATATCCAGGGCTCACGATGCCTCCACCTGTCGGACCCCCCAGCCGTGCCGCCTCCAGACGGTGGGTGGGGGCTGGGCTGTGGTGGGCGGGGCCTTTTCATCTCCATCTGGATTCTCTTATTGCCTTCCCGAAGGCCACCACCTGTGTTCTTCAAAGACATCCAGAGGATCTTCAGCGCCTCGTACAGTGAGGTGGCCTGGATCTCCTCCATCATGCTGGCCGTCATGTACGCTGGAGGTAAAACATTTCCAAAGGCAACCCTCTAACACACTCCAGAATCACCAATCACGGTTTATGTCGCAGACTGATATACTATTTTATATATATATACAGTATATATATACATACACTACCACTTAAAAGTTTTTAAACAGTTATATTTTTAATGCTTTTTAAAGAGGTCCCCAATACTCACAAATATTTTATACAAAATAAAAAAAAAGCCGTAATATTGTGAAATATTTTTTACTATTTAAAA
>NC_056575.1:312500-315348 GCF_018340385.1 Cyprinus carpio
CAAGAAATGATTACTTTTATTCATCAGAGTAAAGACATTCATAACATATATAAAGTGCCGACCTGATTTTAACCACAAACACACACCTGATGATCTACAATACTCTCTTTATAAGAAAAGCTCACGATGCCAACAAACAA
The DNA here is from genome assembly GCF_018340385.1 of Cyprinus carpio. NCBI lineage: Eukaryota > Metazoa > Chordata > Actinopteri > Cypriniformes > Cyprinidae > Cyprinus > Cyprinus carpio. Next base: position 312,641 of record NC_056575.1, read on the forward strand.
CTACCAGAATTTACTCCTTAAAATAAAATGTGTCAGTAAATAAACACCTGTTGATCACAGTGTGTCTTTGAGATATTTTCATTTTTTATTCATATTCGTTTTAATTTTAGTACTTTCGTTCATTTTAATTTTAGTTTTTTGCTTTAGTTATTAAATAACAATGTTAAACAGTAATAAAGTTACTAATTAATAATGAAGTAAAATAACTAGCTTAGTTAAGTTAAGCTTTTTTTAATGGTTTTAGTTGATCCGTAGGGAGCTGATCATGTTGTTTTTTACTGGATTTCAGCGGCTTCGCTCTGTTTTAGGTCCCATCAGCAGTATTCTGGTGAACACGTACGGCTGCCGTCCCGTCATGATTTTTGGGCGGCTTTCTGTGTGCCATCGGCATGATCAGCGCCTCCTTCTGCAACAACGTCATGCAGCTCTACATCTGCATCGGCGTCATCGGCGGTCAGTGTGATGACCAACACACGCAACCACATTCGGTTTCCAAACTGCTTGAAATGTTGGGTTAAACTATTCATTCTCTTCTTGAAATTTTGGGTCATGAATGACAGACATAGATGTGTTTTGGAAAGGCTGTACAAGGTTTGGTGACCCATTGGTTTCCATGCAATTTACCAAAAATCATCACTTTGAAAAACAGTCAGAAACAGAAAATCTTTATTGTAGCTTCTCGAACACTAAGATATTAGATCTTTAAGAGCTGAAGGAGAATTAGTCAATAAATCAAAGGATGTTACTGGTTGTTATTTTTTTTGGATCTCAGATACTAGTCTGTTCACAAACAATTCAAACAAATGGCTTTTTTAAATTATTATTATTATAATGTAAATATGTGGGTCAATTTGAACCTGAATACAAATGAAGGACCTGTTGTTTTTATTACAATAATTTACTACAGTAAGGGTTAATAATTTCTTACTTTTTTTTAATCTCCAACAAGCTAAAATAAAGGTTTTACGTAAAAATATGACCCTTTAGTGTTTTTTGTATTATTTATTTTTTGGCGATTTCTGTATGGAAACCAATCGGGGTCAAAATGACCGCCAACACAAATGACATACCATTATTTTCAACTCAAAAAGAGTTCATAATTTCTCATAATATATATTTTTTTAGTCTCCATCAAGCTACAATAGAGGTATTACTTTAAAAAAAAAAGCGACCCTTTAGTGTTTTTTGTAGTGTTTATTTTTTGGCGATTTCTGTATGGAAACCAATCGGGGTCAAAATAACACAAATGACATACCATTATTTTCAACACAAAAAGAGTTCATAATTTCTCATAATATATATTTTTTAGTCCACAAAAATACAAAATATATATAACACTAAAAAAAAAAGACACTCTATAGTTTTTTTTAATGTAAATTTTATTTTTTTTTTTTTTGGACAATTCATATTCAAAATGACTTTTTATTATTACAATTATTTTCAACACAAAAAGAGTACATATTTTTTCTCATATTTTATATTTTTCAATCTCTGACAAGCTGCAATTGAGGTTTTATATTAAAACGTGACCTTACACAAAACGTGAAACCTTACGATGGTTCATTTTGGCAAATTGCACGGAAACCGTGGGAGACAGTTTGACAACGAATGGATGAATGTACCCATAATTTTCGGGTTAATGCTCATTGGATTTCGGAGTCAGCCATTATCCCACAATGCCCTCCTCTGCCATCTCAAGTCGTTGTCCTGCTCACATGCTTCGGTCTGGCCTTCAAAACCTCCAGCCGGCGCTTACGATGATCGGTAAGTACTTCTACCATAAGCGATCCCATCGATAAGGCCTTTTCCGTGCCATGGCCGGCAGTCCCGTGTTCCCTCAGCACGCTGGCGCCGCTCAACCAGTATCTGATCAATGAGTACGGATGGATGGGAAGCCTTCCTGATCCTCGCGGGCTCCTTCTGAAGCTGCCTGCGTGGCCGGATCGCTCCAGGAGTCCCCGTGTGGCCCCGCCGAACCCAGCCAAAGCGCTGGAGGATAAACCGCCGTTGTTCAAGACAGAGAATCCACAGCCTGGCAGAACGGTCCATATTTACTGGATCTGTCGCTCTTTCACCGCGGCTTCCTCATCTACCTGTCAGGAAACGTCATCATGTTCCTGGGCTTCTTCGCTCCTATCGTCTTCCTGTCGGTCGCCGTAATGCCCAAGACAACGGTGGTGGACGAGTATCGTAGCGGACCTTCCTGCTCTCCACCTGCGTTTGTGGACATGTTTTGCGTCGGAGGTCCGTCCATGGGCCTGCTGGCCAACTCGCGTCTGGCTCCTGCCCGCGGATCCAGGTACTTCTTTCAAGCTGCGCCGTGCTGTACTAAACGGCGTGTGTTCACCTGCTGTGTCCACTGGTGGATAGCTACACCGGGGATTGGTGGTGTAACCCGTCTTCCTTCTTCGATCGCCCTTCGGAATGTTGAGCGCCCGTCCTGTTTTCGAGACGCTGAGGGACCTGGTGGGGAGCTCAGCCGGTTCTCCCAGCGCCGTGGGGCTCACCACTATCGTGGAGTGCTGTCCCGGTGCTCATCGGACCACCGCTGGCAGGTTCATAAACCTGATAAAAGATCAATAAAATAAAATATTAAATCCAACAAAAAATAGAATACTGAAATGACTAAAACGCTCATCGGATTTTTGCTGGTAGGTAATAACACTTGATAGTTATACAAAGATACAAATGAATGAATATTAGATCAT